>NC_092090.1:28572201-28872201 GCF_045679555.1 Salvelinus alpinus
CTCATTGCCCAGGAGTTACAGTGGTTTCTGAAAGTTGCATAGTTTCTTAACTTTTTCCACTGTAGCAGCACTTTCTGTTCCCCTTTTTCTCTATGTTTGAAGCTCAGAATGTGAACAAAAGCATCGCCTTACTTCATCCCCTGTGCACCTTCATAAACGTAGCCTACTGTAGCATACTAAACTATTCTCACTGTTGCAGGGTTGACTTGGCTGCAGAGGGATCAGCCACTGTCACATTCAACCCCCACCCCCCCTGTACAGCATACAGGGACATCACAGCGCTGCCACTCAAACCTGGGGTCGCCATGGGGATGAGCAGGGGATACGTATCAAGCTCGCTCCACTAACCTCCCAGCATCATAACGGAACAGAACGCAGTAGAGACACAAGAGAAGCCGGTGAGGCAGGAATCAAAGTGGATGAGCCTCATGGCTGGAAACAGAGCGTGATGTAATATTGATGGCCACCGGAGTGCACACACACACACACACACATACCGGAGTTCACACACAAACACTGGAGTTAACACACACACACGCAGGAATGCAGGCACACGAACGTGCATACACACACACAAACACACACACACATCTCCAGAGGGGCTAGAGATGCCTGTGCAGCACTCGTCTACGTCTCCAGTTGTCAGGACGTAGGGCTGGGGGTCTAAGTCGCCAGTTGTCAGGAAGTAGGGCTGGGTGTCTAAGTCGCCAGTTGTCAGGAAGTAGGGCTGGGGGTCTAAGTCGCCAGTTGTCAAGAAGTAGGGCTGGGTGTCTAAGTCGCCAGTTGTCAGGAAGTAGGGCTGGGGGTCTAAGTCGCCAGTTGTCAGGAAGTAGGGCTGGGGGTCTAAGTCGCCAGTTGTCAGGAAGTAGGGCTGGGTGTCTAAGTCGCCAGTTGTCAGGAAGTAGGGCTGCGTGTCAAAGTCGCCAGTTGTCAGGAAGTAGGGCTGGGTGTCTAAGTCGCCAGTTGTCAGGACGTAGGGCTGGGTGTCTAAGTCGCCAGTTGTCAGGAAGTAGGGCTGGGTGTCTAAGTCGCCAGTTGTCAGGACGTAGGGCTGGGGGTCTAAGTCGCCAGTTGTCAGAAAGTAGGGCTGGGGTCTAAGTCTCCAGTTGTCAGGAAGTAGGGCTGGGGGTCTAAGCCGCCAGTTGTCAGGACGTAGGGCTGGGTGTCTAAGTCTCCAGTGGTCAGGACGTAGGGCTGGGGGTCTAAGCCGCCAGTTGTCAGGACGTAGGGCTGGGTGTCTAAGTCTCCAGTTGTCAGGATGTAGGGATGGGTGTCTAAGTCGCCAGTTGTCAGGACGTAGGGCTGGGTGTCTAAGTCTCCAGTTGTCAAGACGTAGGGCCGGGGGTCTAAGTCTCCAGTTGTCAGGAAGTAGGGCTGGGTGTCTCAGTCTCTAGTTGTCAGGATGTAGGGTTGGGGGTCTAAGTCTCCAGTTGTCAGGACGTAGGGCTGGGTGTCTAAGTCTCCAGTTGTCAGGACGTAGGGCTGGGTGTCTAAGTCTCCAGTTGTCAGGACGTAGGGCTGGGTGTCTAAGTCGCCAGTTGTCAGGAAGTAGGGCTGGGTGTCTAAGTCGCCAGTTGTCAAGACGTAGGGCTGGGTGTCTAAGTCGCCAGTTGTCAGGAAGTAGGGCTGGGTGTCTAAGTCGCCAGTTGTCAGGACGTAGGGCTGGGGGTCTAAGTCGCCAGTTGTCAGAAAGTAGGGCTGGGGTCTAAGTCTCCAGTTGTCAGGAAGTAGGGCTGGGGGTCTAAGCCGCCAGTTGTCAGGACGTAGGGCTGGGTGTCTAAGTCTCCAGTGGTCAGGACGTAGGGCTGGGGGTCTAAGTCTCCAGTTGTCAGGACGTAGGGCTGGGTGTCTAAGTCGCCAGTTGTCAGGACGTAGGGCTGGGTGTCTAAGTCTCCAGTTGTCAAGACGTAGGGCTGGGGGTCTAAGTCTCCAGTTGTCAGGAAGTAGGGCTGGGTGTCTCAGTCTCTAGTTGTCAGGATGTAGGGTTGGGGGTCTAAGTCTCCAGTTGTCAGGACGTAGGGCTGGGTGTCTAAGTCTCCAGTTGTCAGGACGTAGGGCTGGGTGTCTAAGTCTCCAGTTGTCAGGATGTAGGGCTGGGTGTCTAAGTCGCCAGTTGTCAGGATGTAGGGCTGGGGGTCTAAGTCTCCAGTTGTCAGGAAGTAGGGCTGGGTGTCTAAGTCTCCAGTTGTCAGGAAGTAGGGTTGGGGGTCTAAGTCTCCAGTTGTCAGGACGTAGGGCTGGGTGTCTAAGTCTCCAGTTGTCAGGATGTAGGGCTGGGTGTCTAAGTCTCCAGTTGTCAGGACATAGGGCTGGGTGTCTAAGTCTCCAGTTGTCAGGACATAGGGCTAGGTGTCTAAGTCGCCAGTTGTCAGGACGTAGGGCTGGGGGTCTAAGTCGGCAGTTGTCAGGACGTAGGGCTGGGGGTCTAAGTCGGCAGTTGTCAGGACGTAGGGCTGGGGGTCTAAGTCTCCAGTTGTCAGGACGTAGGGCTGGGTGTCTAAGTCTCCAGTTGTCAGGACGTAGGGCTGGGTGTCTAAGTCTCCAGTTGTCAGGATGTAAGGCTGGGGGTCTAAGTCTCCAGTTGTCAGGATGTAGGGCTGGGTGTCTAAGTCTCTAGTTGTCAGGACGTAGGGCTGGGTGTCTAAGTCTCCAGTTGTCAGGAAGTAGGGCTGGGTGTCTCCGTCTCCAGTTGTCAGGACGTAGGGCTGGGTGTCTAAGTCTCCAGTTGTCAGGATGTAGGGCTGGGGGTCTCCAGTTGTCAGGATGTAGGGCTGGGTGTCTCAGTCTCCAGTTGTCAGGACGTAGGGCTGGGGGTCTAAGTCTCCAGTTGTCAGGACGTAGGGCTGGGTGTCTCAGTCTCCAGTTGTCAGGACATAGGGCTAGGTGTCTCAGTCTCCAGTTGTCAGGACATAGTGCTGGTTGTCTCAGTCTCCAGTTGTCAGGACATAGGGCTAGGTGTCTCAGTCTCCAGTTGTCAGGACATAGGGCTGGGTGTCTAAGTCTCCAGTTGTCAGGAAGTAGGGCTGGGGGTCTAAGTCTCCAGTTGTCAGGACGTAGGGATGGGTGTCTAAGTCTCCAGTTGTCAGGAAGTAGGGCTGGGGGTCTAAGTCTCCAGTTGTCAAGACGTAGGGATGGGTGTCTAAGTCTCCAGTTGTCAGGAAGTAGGGCTAGGTGTCTAAGTCTCCAGTTGTCAGGATGTAGGGCTGGGTGTCTAAGTCTCCAGTTGTCAGGATGTAGGGCTGGGTGTCTAAGTCTCCAGTTGTCAGGATGTAGGGCTGGGTGTCTAAGTCTCCAGTTGTCAGGATGTAGGGCTGGGTGTCTAAGTCTCCAGTTGTCAGGAAGTAGGGCTGGGTGTCTCAGTCTCCAGTTGTCAGGATGTAGGGCTGGGTGTCTAAGTCTCCAGTTGTCAGGATGTAGGGCTGGGTGTCTAAGTCTCTAGTTGTCAGGACGTAGGGCTGGGTGTCTAAGTCTCCAGTTGTCAGGACGTAGGGCTGGGTGTCTAAGTCTCCAGTTGTCAGGATGTAGGGCTGGGGGTCTAAGTCTCCAGTTGTCAGGATGTAGGGCTGGGTGTCTAAGTCTCTAGTTGTCAGGACGTAGGGCTGGGTGTCTAAGTCTCCAGTTGTCAGGAAGTAGGGCTGGGTGTCTCCGTCTCCAGTTGTCAGGACGTAGGGCTGGGTGTCTAAGTCTCCAGTTGTCAGGATGTAGGGCTGGGGGTCTCCAGTTGTCAGGATGTAGGGCTGGGTGTCTCAGTCTCCAGTTGTCAGGACGTAGGGCTGGGGGTCTAAGTCTCCAGTTGTCAGGACGTAGGGCTGGGTGTCTCAGTCTCCAGTTGTCAGGACATAGGGCTAGGTGTCTCAGTCTCCAGTTGTCAGGACATAGTGCTGGTTGTCTCAGTCTCCAGTTGTCAGGACATAGGGCTAGGTGTCTCAGTCTCCAGTTGTCAGGACATAGGGCTGGGTGTCTAAGTCTCCAGTTGTCAGGAAGTAGGGCTGGGGGTCTAAGTCTCCAGTTGTCAGGACGTAGGGATGGGTGTCTAAGTCTCCAGTTGTCAGGAAGTAGGGCTGGGGGTCTAAGTCTCCAGTTGTCAAGACGTAGGGATGGGTGTCTAAGTCTCCAGTTGTCAGGAAGTAGGGCTAGGTGTCTAAGTCTCCAGTTGTCAGGATGTAGGGCTGGGTGTCTAAGTCTCCAGTTGTCAGGATGTAGGGCTGGGTGTCTAAGTCTCCAGTTGTCAGGATGTAGGGCTGGGTGTCTAAGTCTCCAGTTGTCAGGATGTAGGGCTGGGTGTCTAAGTCTCCAGTTGTCAGGAAGTAGGGCTGGGTGTCTCAGTCTCCAGTTGTCAGGATGTAGGGCTGGGTGTCTAAGTCTCCAGTTGTCAGGATGTAGGGCTGGGTGTCTAAGTCTCCAGTTGTCAGGACGTAGGGCTGGGTGTCTAAGTCTCCAGTTGTCAGGACGTAGGGCTGGGTGTCTAAGTCTCCAGTTGTCAGGAAGTAGGGCTGGGTGTCTCAGTCTCCAGTTGTCAGGATGTAGGGATGGGTGTCTAAGTCTCCAGTTGTCAGGAAGTAGGGCTGGGTGTCTAAGTCTCCAGTTGTCAGGACGTAGGGCTGGGTGTCTAAGTCTCCAGTTGTCAGGATGTAGGGCTGGGTGTCTCAGTCTCTAGTTGTCAGGATGTAGGGCTGGGTGTCTAAGTCTCCAGTTGTCAGGATGTAGGGCTGGGTGTCTAAGTCTCCAGTTGTCAGGAAGTAGGGCTGGGTGTCTCAGTCTCCAGTTGTCAGGATGTAGGGCTGGGTGTCTAAGTCTCCAGTTGTCAGGAAGTAGGGCTGGGTGTCTCAGTCTCCAGTTGTCAGGATGTAGGACTGGGTGTCTAAGTCTCCAGTTGTCAGGATGAAGGGCTGGGTGTCTAAGTCTCCAGTTGTCAGGAAGTAGGGCTGGGTGTCTCAGTCTCCAGTTGTCAGGATGTAGGACTGGGTGTCTAAGTCTCCAGTTGTCAGGATGTAGGGCTAGGTGTCTAAGTCTCCAGTTGTCAGGATGTAGGGCTAGGTGTCTCAGTCTCCAGTTGTCAGGACATAGGGCTAGGTGTCTCAGTCTCCAGTTGTCAGGACATAGGGCTAGGTGTCTAAGTCACCAGTTGTCAGGACATAGGGCTAGGTGTCTCAGTCTCCAGTTGTCAGGACATAGGGCTAGGTGTCTAAGTCACCAGTTGTCAGGACATAGGGCTAGGTGTCTAAGTCACCAGTTGTCAGGACATAGGGCTGGGTGTCTCAGTCTCCAGTTGTCAGGACATAGGGCTAGGTGTCTCAGTCTCCAGTTGTCAGGACATAGGGCTAGGTGTCTAAGTCACCAGTTGTCAGGACATAGGGCTAGGTGTCTCAGTCTCCAGTTGTCAGGATGTAGGGCTAGGTGTCTAAGTCTCCAGTTGTCAGGATGTAGGGCTAGGTGTCTCAGTCTCCAGTTGTCAGGACGTAGGGCTGGGTGTCTCAGTCTCCAGTTGTCAGGATGTAGGGCTGGGTGTCTAAGTCTCCAGTTGTCAGGATGTAGGGCTAGGTGTCTCAGTCTCTAGTTGTCAGGACATAGGGCTGGGTGTCTCAGTCTCCAGTTGTCAGGA
Organism: Salvelinus alpinus; assembly: GCF_045679555.1. NCBI lineage: Eukaryota > Metazoa > Chordata > Actinopteri > Salmoniformes > Salmonidae > Salvelinus > Salvelinus alpinus. The sequence continues at coordinate 28,577,804 of NC_092090.1, forward strand.
TGTAGGGCTAGGTGTCTCAGTCTCTAGTTGTCAGGACATAGGGCTGGGTGTCTCAGTCTCCAGTTGTCAGGATGTAGGGCTAGGTGTCTCAGTCTCCAGTTGTCAGGATGTAGGGCTAGGTGTCTCAGTCTCCAGTTGTCAGGACGTAGGGCTGGGTGTCTCAGTCTCCAGTTGTCAGGATGTAGGGCTAGGTGTCTCAGTCTCCAGTTGTCAGGACGTAGGGCTAGGTGTCTCAGTCTCCAGTTGTCAGGATGTAGGGCTAGGTGTCTCAGTCTCCAGTTGTCAGGATGTAGGGCTGGGTGTCTCAGTCTCCAGTTGTCAGGATGTAGGGCTGGGTGTCTCAGTCTCCAGTTGTCAGGATGTAGGGCTAGGTGTCTCAGTCTCTAGTTGTCAGGACATAGGGCTGGGTGTCTCAGTCTCCAGTTGTCAGGATGTAGGGCTAGGTGTCTCAGTCTCCAGTTGTCAGGATGTAGGGCTGGGTGTCTCAGTCTCTAGTTGTCAGGACATAGGGCTAGGTGTCTCAGTCTCCAGTTGTCAGGATGTAGGGCTAGGTGTCTCAGTCTCTAGTTGTCAGGACATAGGGCTAGGTGTCTCAGTCTCCAGTTGTCAGGACGTAGGGCTGGGTGTCTAAGTCTCCAGTTGTCAGGATGTAGGGCTGGGTGTCTCAGTCTCCAGTTGTCAGGACATAGGGCTAGGTGTCTAAGTCGCCAGTTGTCAGGACGTAGGGCTGGGGGTCTAAGTCGGCAGTTGTCAGGACGTAGGGCTGGGGGTCTAAGTCGGCAGTTGTCAGGACGTAGGGCTGGGGGTCTAAGTCTCCAGTTGTCAGGACGTAGGGCTGGGTGTCTAAGTCTCCAGTTGTCAGGACGTAGGGCTGGGTGTCTAAGTCTCCAGTTGTCAGGATGTAAGGCTGGGGGTCTAAGTCTCCAGTTGTCAGGATGTAGGGCTGGGTGTCTAAGTCTCTAGTTGTCAGGACGTAGGGCTGGGTGTCTAAGTCTCCAGTTGTCAGGAAGTAGGGCTGGGTGTCTCCGTCTCCAGTTGTCAGGACGTAGGGCTGGGTGTCTAAGTCTCCAGTTGTCAGGATGTAGGGCTGGGGGTCTCCAGTTGTCAGGATGTAGGGCTGGGTGTCTCAGTCTCCAGTTGTCAGGACGTAGGGCTGGGGGTCTAAGTCTCCAGTTGTCAGGACGTAGGGCTGGGTGTCTCAGTCTCCAGTTGTCAGGACATAGGGCTAGGTGTCTCAGTCTCCAGTTGTCAGGACATAGTGCTGGTTGTCTCAGTCTCCAGTTGTCAGGACATAGGGCTAGGTGTCTCAGTCTCCAGTTGTCAGGACATAGGGCTGGGTGTCTAAGTCTCCAGTTGTCAGGAAGTAGGGCTGGGGGTCTAAGTCTCCAGTTGTCAGGACGTAGGGATGGGTGTCTAAGTCTCCAGTTGTCAGGAAGTAGGGCTGGGGGTCTAAGTCTCCAGTTGTCAAGACGTAGGGATGGGTGTCTAAGTCTCCAGTTGTCAGGAAGTAGGGCTAGGTGTCTAAGTCTCCAGTTGTCAGGATGTAGGGCTGGGTGTCTAAGTCTCCAGTTGTCAGGATGTAGGGCTGGGTGTCTAAGTCTCCAGTTGTCAGGATGTAGGGCTGGGTGTCTAAGTCTCCAGTTGTCAGGATGTAGGGCTGGGTGTCTAAGTCTCCAGTTGTCAGGAAGTAGGGCTGGGTGTCTCAGTCTCCAGTTGTCAGGATGTAGGGCTGGGTGTCTAAGTCTCCAGTTGTCAGGATGTAGGGCTGGGTGTCTAAGTCTCTAGTTGTCAGGACGTAGGGCTGGGTGTCTAAGTCTCCAGTTGTCAGGACGTAGGGCTGGGTGTCTAAGTCTCCAGTTGTCAGGATGTAGGGCTGGGGGTCTAAGTCTCCAGTTGTCAGGATGTAGGGCTGGGTGTCTAAGTCTCTAGTTGTCAGGACGTAGGGCTGGGTGTCTAAGTCTCCAGTTGTCAGGAAGTAGGGCTGGGTGTCTCCGTCTCCAGTTGTCAGGACGTAGGGCTGGGTGTCTAAGTCTCCAGTTGTCAGGATGTAGGGCTGGGGGTCTCCAGTTGTCAGGATGTAGGGCTGGGTGTCTCAGTCTCCAGTTGTCAGGACGTAGGGCTGGGGGTCTAAGTCTCCAGTTGTCAGGACGTAGGGCTGGGTGTCTCAGTCTCCAGTTGTCAGGACATAGGGCTAGGTGTCTCAGTCTCCAGTTGTCAGGACATAGTGCTGGTTGTCTCAGTCTCCAGTTGTCAGGACATAGGGCTAGGTGTCTCAGTCTCCAGTTGTCAGGACATAGGGCTGGGTGTCTAAGTCTCCAGTTGTCAGGAAGTAGGGCTGGGGGTCTAAGTCTCCAGTTGTCAGGACGTAGGGATGGGTGTCTAAGTCTCCAGTTGTCAGGAAGTAGGGCTGGGGGTCTAAGTCTCCAGTTGTCAAGACGTAGGGATGGGTGTCTAAGTCTCCAGTTGTCAGGAAGTAGGGCTAGGTGTCTAAGTCTCCAGTTGTCAGGATGTAGGGCTGGGTGTCTAAGTCTCCAGTTGTCAGGATGTAGGGCTGGGTGTCTAAGTCTCCAGTTGTCAGGATGTAGGGCTGGGTGTCTAAGTCTCCAGTTGTCAGGATGTAGGGCTGGGTGTCTAAGTCTCCAGTTGTCAGGAAGTAGGGCTGGGTGTCTCAGTCTCCAGTTGTCAGGATGTAGGGCTGGGTGTCTAAGTCTCCAGTTGTCAGGATGTAGGGCTGGGTGTCTAAGTCTCCAGTTGTCAGGACGTAGGGCTGGGTGTCTAAGTCTCCAGTTGTCAGGACGTAGGGCTGGGTGTCTAAGTCTCCAGTTGTCAGGAAGTAGGGCTGGGTGTCTCAGTCTCCAGTTGTCAGGATGTAGGGATGGGTGTCTAAGTCTCCAGTTGTCAGGAAGTAGGGCTGGGTGTCTAAGTCTCCAGTTGTCAGGACGTAGGGCTGGGTGTCTAAGTCTCCAGTTGTCAGGATGTAGGGCTGGGTGTCTCAGTCTCTAGTTGTCAGGATGTAGGGCTGGGTGTCTAAGTCTCCAGTTGTCAGGATGTAGGGCTGGGTGTCTAAGTCTCCAGTTGTCAGGAAGTAGGGCTGGGTGTCTCAGTCTCCAGTTGTCAGGATGTAGGGCTGGGTGTCTAAGTCTCCAGTTGTCAGGAAGTAGGGCTGGGTGTCTCAGTCTCCAGTTGTCAGGATGTAGGACTGGGTGTCTAAGTCTCCAGTTGTCAGGATGAAGGGCTGGGTGTCTAAGTCTCCAGTTGTCAGGAAGTAGGGCTGGGTGTCTCAGTCTCCAGTTGTCAGGATGTAGGACTGGGTGTCTAAGTCTCCAGTTGTCAGGATGTAGGGCTAGGTGTCTAAGTCTCCAGTTGTCAGGATGTAGGGCTAGGTGTCTCAGTCTCCAGTTGTCAGGACATAGGGCTAGGTGTCTCAGTCTCCAGTTGTCAGGACATAGGGCTAGGTGTCTAAGTCACCAGTTGTCAGGACATAGGGCTAGGTGTCTCAGTCTCCAGTTGTCAGGACATAGGGCTAGGTGTCTAAGTCACCAGTTGTCAGGACATAGGGCTAGGTGTCTAAGTCACCAGTTGTCAGGACATAGGGCTGGGTGTCTCAGTCTCCAGTTGTCAGGACATAGGGCTAGGTGTCTCAGTCTCCAGTTGTCAGGACATAGGGCTAGGTGTCTAAGTCACCAGTTGTCAGGACATAGGGCTAGGTGTCTCAGTCTCCAGTTGTCAGGATGTAGGGCTAGGTGTCTAAGTCTCCAGTTGTCAGGATGTAGGGCTAGGTGTCTCAGTCTCCAGTTGTCAGGACGTAGGGCTGGGTGTCTCAGTCTCCAGTTGTCAGGATGTAGGGCTGGGTGTCTAAGTCTCCAGTTGTCAGGATGTAGGGCTAGGTGTCTCAGTCTCTAGTTGTCAGGACATAGGGCTGGGTGTCTCAGTCTCCAGTTGTCAGGATGTAGGGCTAGGTGTCTCAGTCTCTAGTTGTCAGGACATAGGGCTGGGTGTCTCAGTCTCCAGTTGTCAGGATGTAGGGCTAGGTGTCTCAGTCTCCAGTTGTCAGGATGTAGGGCTAGGTGTCTCAGTCTCCAGTTGTCAGGACGTAGGGCTGGGTGTCTCAGTCTCCAGTTGTCAGGATGTAGGGCTAGGTGTCTCAGTCTCCAGTTGTCAGGACATAGGGCTAGGTGTCTCAGTCTCCAGTTGTCAGGATGTAGGGCTAGGTGTCTCAGTCTCCAGTTGTCAGGATGTAGGGCTGGGTGTCTCAGTCTCCAGTTGTCAGGATGTAGGGCTGGGTGTCTCAGTCTCCAGTTGTCAGGATGTAGGGCTAGGTGTCTCAGTCTCTAGTTGTCAGGACATAGGGCTGGGTGTCTCAGTCTCCAGTTGTCAGGATGTAGGGCTAGGTGTCTCAGTCTCCAGTTGTCAGGATGTAGGGCTGGGTGTCTCAGTCTCTAGTTGTCAGGACATAGGGCTAGGTGTCTCAGTCTCCAGTTGTCAGGATGTAGGGCTAGGTGTCTCAGTCTCTAGTTGTCAGGACATAGGGCTAGGTGTCTCAGTCTCCAGTTGTCAGGACGTAGGGCTGGGTGTCTAAGTCTCCAGTTGTCAGGATGTAGGGCTGGGTGTCTCAGTCTCCAGTTGTCAGGACATAGGGCTAGGTGTCTCAGTCTCCAGTTGTCAGGACGTAGGGCTGGGTGTCTAAGTCTCCAGTTGTCAGGACATAGGGCTAGGTGTCTCAGTCTCCAGCTGTCAGGACGTAGGGCTGGGTGTCTAAGTCTCCAGTTGTCAGGATGTAGGGCTGGGTGTCTCAGTCTCTAGTTGTCAGGACATAGGGCTAGGTGTCTCAGTCTCCAGTTGTCAGGATGTAGGGCTAGGTGTCTCAGTCTCTAGTTGTCAGGACATAGGGCTAGGTGTCTCAGTCTCCAGTTGTCAGGATGTAGGGCTAGGTGTCTCAGTCTCCAGTTGTCAGGATGTAGGGCTAGGTGTCTCAGTCTCCAGTTGTCAGGATGTAGGGCTAGGTGTCTCAGTCTCCAGTTGTCAGGATGTAGGGCTGGGTGTCTCAGTCTCCAGTTGTCAGGATGTAGGGATAGGTGTCTCAGTCTCCAGTTGTCAGGATGTAGGGCTAGGTGTCTCAGTCTCCAGTTGTCAGGATGTAGGGCTGGGTGTCTCAGTCTCCAGTTGTCAGGACGTAGGGCTGGGTGTCTAAGTCTCCAGTTGTCAGGATGTAGGGCTGGGGGTCTCCAGTTGTCAGGATGTAGGGCTGGGTGTCTCAGTCTCCAGTTGTCAGGACGTAGGGCTGGGGGTCTAAGTCTCCAGTTGTCAGGACGTAGGGCTGGGTGTCTCAGTCTCCAGTTGTCAGGACATAGGGCTAGGTGTCTCAGTCTCCAGTTGTCAGGACATAGTGCTGGTTGTCTCAGTCTCCAGTTGTCAGGACATAGGGCTAGGTGTCTCAGTCTCCAGTTGTCAGGACATAGGGCTGGGTGTCTAAGTCTCCAGTTGTCAGGAAGTAGGGCTGGGGGTCTAAGTCTCCAGTTGTCAGGACGTAGGGATGGGTGTCTAAGTCTCCAGTTGTCAGGAAGTAGGGCTGGGGGTCTAAGTCTCCAGTTGTCAAGACGTAGGGATGGGTGTCTAAGTCTCCAGTTGTCAGGAAGTAGGGCTAGGTGTCTAAGTCTCCAGTTGTCAGGATGTAGGGCTGGGTGTCTAAGTCTCCAGTTGTCAGGATGTAGGGCTGGGTGTCTAAGTCTCCAGTTGTCAGGATGTAGGGCTGGGTGTCTAAGTCTCCAGTTGTCAGGATGTAGGGCTGGGTGTCTAAGTCTCCAGTTGTCAGGAAGTAGGGCTGGGTGTCTCAGTCTCCAGTTGTCAGGATGTAGGGCTGGGTGTCTAAGTCTCCAGTTGTCAGGATGTAGGGCTGGGTGTCTAAGTCTCCAGTTGTCAGGACGTAGGGCTGGGTGTCTAAGTCTCCAGTTGTCAGGACGTAGGGCTGGGTGTCTAAGTCTCCAGTTGTCAGGATGTAGGGCTGGGGGTCTAAGTCTCCAGTTGTCAGGATGTAGGGCTGGGTGTCTAAGTCTCTAGTTGTCAGGACGTAGGGCTGGGTGTCTAAGTCTCCAGTTGTCAGGAAGTAGGGCTGGGTGTCTCCGTCTCCAGTTGTCAGGACGTAGGGCTGGGTGTCTAAGTCTCCAGTTGTCAGGATGTAGGGCTGGGGGTCTCCAGTTGTCAGGATGTAGGGCTGGGTGTCTCAGTCTCCAGTTGTCAGGACGTAGGGCTGGGGGTCTAAGTCTCCAGTTGTCAGGACGTAGGGCTGGGTGTCTCAGTCTCCAGTTGTCAGGACATAGGGCTAGGTGTCTCAGTCTCCAGTTGTCAGGACATAGTGCTGGTTGTCTCAGTCTCCAGTTGTCAGGACATAGGGCTAGGTGTCTCAGTCTCCAGTTGTCAGGACATAGGGCTGGGTGTCTAAGTCTCCAGTTGTCAGGAAGTAGGGCTGGGGGTCTAAGTCTCCAGTTGTCAGGACGTAGGGATGGGTGTCTAAGTCTCCAGTTGTCAGGAAGTAGGGCTGGGGGTCTAAGTCTCCAGTTGTCAAGACGTAGGGATGGGTGTCTAAGTCTCCAGTTGTCAGGAAGTAGGGCTAGGTGTCTAAGTCTCCAGTTGTCAGGATGTAGGGCTGGGTGTCTAAGTCTCCAGTTGTCAGGATGTAGGGCTGGGTGTCTAAGTCTCCAGTTGTCAGGATGTAGGGCTGGGTGTCTAAGTCTCCAGTTGTCAGGACGTAGGGCTGGGTGTCTAAGTCTCCAGTTGTCAGGAAGTAGGGCTGGGTGTCTCAGTCTCCAGTTGTCAGGATGTAGGGCTGGGTGTCTAAGTCTCCAGTTGTCAGGATGTAGGGCTGGGTGTCTAAGTCTCCAGTTGTCAGGACGTAGGGCTGGGTGTCTAAGTCTCCAGTTGTCAGGACGTAGGGCTGGGTGTCTAAGTCTCCAGTTGTCAGGAAGTAGGGCTGGGTGTCTCAGTCTCCAGTTGTCAGGATGTAGGGATGGGTGTCTAAGTCTCCAGTTGTCAGGAAGTAGGGCTGGGTGTCTAAGTCTCCAGTTGTCAGGACGTAGGGCTGGGTGTCTAAGTCTCCAGTTGTCAGGATGTAGGGCTGGGTGTCTCAGTCTCTAGTTGTCAGGATGTAGGGCTGGGTGTCTAAGTCTCCAGTTGTCAGGATGTAGGGCTGGGTGTCTAAGTCTCCAGTTGTCAGGAAGTAGGGCTGGGTGTCTCAGTCTCCAGTTGTCAGGATGTAGGGCTGGGTGTCTAAGTCTCCAGTTGTCAGGAAGTAGGGCTGGGTGTCTCAGTCTCCAGTTGTCAGGATGTAGGACTGGGTGTCTAAGTCTCCAGTTGTCAGGATGAAGGGCTGGGTGTCTAAGTCTCCAGTTGTCAGGAAGTAGGGCTGGGTGTCTCAGTCTCCAGTTGTCAGGATGTAGGACTGGGTGTCTAAGTCTCCAGTTGTCAGGATGTAGGGCTAGGTGTCTAAGTCTCCAGTTGTCAGGATGTAGGGCTAGGTGTCTCAGTCTCCAGTTGTCAGGACATAGGGCTAGGTGTCTCAGTCTCCAGTTGTCAGGACATAGGGCTAGGTGTCTAAGTCACCAGTTGTCAGGACATAGGGCTAGGTGTCTCAGTCTCCAGTTGTCAGGACATAGGGCTAGGTGTCTAAGTCACCAGTTGTCAGGACATAGGGCTAGGTGTCTAAGTCACCAGTTGTCAGGACATAGGGCTGGGTGTCTCAGTCTCCAGTTGTCAGGACATAGGGCTAGGTGTCTCAGTCTCCAGTTGTCAGGACATAGGGCTAGGTGTCTAAGTCACCAGTTGTCAGGACATAGGGCTAGGTGTCTCAGTCTCCAGTTGTCAGGATGTAGGGCTAGGTGTCTAAGTCTCCAGTTGTCAGGATGTAGGGCTAGGTGTCTCAGTCTCCAGTTGTCAGGACGTAGGGCTGGGTGTCTCAGTCTCCAGTTGTCAGGATGTAGGGCTGGGTGTCTAAGTCTCCAGTTGTCAGGATGTAGGGCTAGGTGTCTCAGTCTCTAGTTGTCAGGACATAGGGCTGGGTGTCTCAGTCTCCAGTTGTCAGGATGTAGGGCTAGGTGTCTCAGTCTCTAGTTGTCAGGACATAGGGCTGGGTGTCTCAGTCTCCAGTTGTCAGGATGTAGGGCTAGGTGTCTCAGTCTCCAGTTGTCAGGATGTAGGGCTAGGTGTCTCAGTCTCCAGTTGTCAGGACGTAGGGCTGGGTGTCTCAGTCTCCAGTTGTCAGGATGTAGGGCTAGGTGTCTCAGTCTCCAGTTGTCAGGACATAGGGCTAGGTGTCTCAGTCTCCAGTTGTCAGGATGTAGGGCTAGGTGTCTCAGTCTCCAGTTGTCAGGATGTAGGGCTGGGTGTCTCAGTCTCCAGTTGTCAGGATGTAGGGCTGGGTGTCTCAGTCTCCAGTTGTCAGGATGTAGGGCTAGGTGTCTCAGTCTCTAGTTGTCAGGACATAGGGCTGGGTGTCTCAGTCTCCAGTTGTCAGGATGTAGGGCTAGGTGTCTCAGTCTCCAGTTGTCAGGATGTAGGGCTGGGTGTCTCAGTCTCTAGTTGTCAGGACATAGGGCTAGGTGTCTCAGTCTCCAGTTGTCAGGATGTAGGGCTAGGTGTCTCAGTCTCTAGTTGTCAGGACATAGGGCTAGGTGTCTCAGTCTCCAGTTGTCAGGACGTAGGGCTGGGTGTCTAAGTCTCCAGTTGTCAGGATGTAGGGCTGGGTGTCTCAGTCTCCAGTTGTCAGGACATAGGGCTAGGTGTCTCAGTCTCCAGTTGTCAGGACGTAGGGCTGGGTGTCTAAGTCTCCAGTTGTCAGGACATAGGGCTAGGTGTCTCAGTCTCCAGTTGTCAGGACGTAGGGCTGGGTGTCTAAGTCTCCAGTTGTCAGGATGTAGGGCTGGGTGTCTCAGTCTCTAGTTGTCAGGACATAGGGCTAGGTGTCTCAGTCTCCAGTTGTCAGGATGTAGGGCTAGGTGTCTCAGTCTCTAGTTGTCAGGACATAGGGCTAGGTGTCTCAGTCTCCAGTTGTCAGGATGTAGGGCTAGGTGTCTCAGTCTCCAGTTGTCAGGATGTAGGGCTAGGTGTCTCAGTCTCCAGTTGTCAGGATGTAGGGCTAGGTGTCTCAGTCTCCAGTTGTCAGGATGTAGGGCTGGGTGTCTCAGTCTCCAGTTGTCAGGATGTAGGGCTAGGTGTCTCAGTCTCCAGTTGTCAGGATGTAGGGCTAGGTAGCTCAGTCTCCAGTTGTCAGGATGTAGGGCTGGGTGTCTCAGTCTCCAGTTGTCAGGATGTAGGGCTGGGTGTCTCAGTCTCCAGTTGTCAGGATGTAGGGCTGGGTGTCTCAGTCTCCAGTTGTCAGGATGTAGGGCTAGGTGTCTCAGTCTCCAGTTGTCAGGACATAGGGCTGGGTGTCTCAGTCTCCAGTTGTCAGGATGTAGGGCTGGGTGTCTCAGTCTCCAGTTGTCAGGACATAGGGCTAGGTGTCTAAGTCACCAGTTGTCAGGACATAGGGCTAGGTGTCTCAGTCTCCAGTTGTCAGGATGTAGGGCTAGGTGTCTAAGTCTCCAGTTGTCAGGATGTAGGGCTAGGTGTCTCAGTCTCCAGTTGTCAGGACGTAGGGCTGGGTGTCTCAGTCTCCAGTTGTCAGGACATAGGGCTAGGTGTCTCAGTCTCCAGTTGTCAGGACATAGGGCTAGGTGTCTAAGTCACCAGTTGTCAGGACATAGGGCTAGGTGTCTCAGTCTCCAGTTGTCAGGATGTAGGGCTAGGTGTCTAAGTCTCCAGTTGTCAGGATGTAGGGCTAGGTGTCTCAGTCTCCAGTTGTCAGGACGTAGGGCTGGGTGTCTCAGTCTCCAGTTGTCAGGATGTAGGGCTGGGTGTCTAAGTCTCCAGTTGTCAGGATGTAGGGCTAGGTGTCTCAGTCTCTAGTTGTCAGGACATAGGGCTGGGTGTCTCAGTCTCCAGTTGTCAGGATGTAGGGCTAGGTGTCTCAGTCTCTAGTTGTCAGGACATAGGGCTGGGTGTCTCAGTCTCCAGTTGTCAGGATGTAGGGCTAGGTGTCTCAGTCTCCAGTTGTCAGGATGTAGGGCTAGGTGTCTCAGTCTCCAGTTGTCAGGACGTAGGGCTGGGTGTCTCAGTCTCCAGTTGTCAGGATGTAGGGCTAGGTGTCTCAGTCTCCAGTTGTCAGGACATAGGGCTAGGTGTCTCAGTCTCCAGTTGTCAGGATGTAGGGCTAGGTGTCTCAGTCTCCAGTTGTCAGGATGTAGGGCTGGGTGTCTCAGTCTCCAGTTGTCAGGATGTAGGGCTGGGTGTCTCAGTCTCCAGTTGTCAGGATGTAGGGCTAGGTGTCTCAGTCTCTAGTTGTCAGGACATAGGGCTGGGTGTCTCAGTCTCCAGTTGTCAGGATGTAGGGCTAGGTGTCTCAGTCTCCAGTTGTCAGGATGTAGGGCTGGGTGTCTCAGTCTCTAGTTGTCAGGACATAGGGCTAGGTGTCTCAGTCTCCAGTTGTCAGGATGTAGGGCTAGGTGTCTCAGTCTCTAGTTGTCAGGACATAGGGCTAGGTGTCTCAGTCTCCAGTTGTCAGGACGTAGGGCTGGGTGTCTAAGTCTCCAGTTGTCAGGATGTAGGGCTGGGTGTCTCAGTCTCCAGTTGTCAGGACATAGGGCTAGGTGTCTCAGTCTCCAGTTGTCAGGACGTAGGGCTGGGTGTCTAAGTCTCCAGTTGTCAGGATGTAGGGCTAGGTGTCTCAGTCTCCAGTTGTCAGGATGTAGGGCTGGGTGTCTCAGTCTCCAGTTGTCAGGACATAGGGCTGGGTGTCTCAGTCTCCAGTTGTCAGGATGTAGGGCTAGGTGTCTCAGTCTCCAGTCGTCAGGACATAGGGCTGGGTGTGAGTGACAGGTAGAGCAGACTCGGAGTAATGTGGTGCTGCACGGAGGGTCCTACTTTGTTTAACTATACATGACCATTAAAACGTTGTTTCTACCTCATCTTCATTCTCCACTTCATCACAAGCATCTACAACAAAATACCTATTAGAAAGTGGTTGTCTGATCACACTAAAGTGTTCCATTTCTAGGGGGGACAACTGCTGCCTTGTCTAAGAGATAAGTTCACAAAATAAGTTTGTAGTAAAGCTTTGACACAGGAGGGCCAGAAATAGTTTTGGTAGCTAAGTTCATGATGTGCTCTGTGTTTTTTTTCGGAAGGGTGATGGAGCTGGTGATGGTAGTGGTGGTGGTGATGGAGGTGGTGGTGGTGGTGGTGGTGGTAGTGTGGGTGGTGGTGGTGACGGAGGCAGACTGTAGGGTGGAGCCATGTTCTCCCTGTTACTAGCTGACCCAGTATGGATTGATAGGCTGGCTCTGTGACATGACGTGTCAGAGAGAGTGGCTGGGCCATGTAATGTCCCCGGCCCTGGCAGCTCTGGCAGTGAGAGGGGACAGGAAGGACAGGGGCCGTCTCAGAGTAGTGTTGCTGTCAGGGTGATGAAGGAAGGATTGCGTCTGGCTTGATCACAGTGCTCCATCACTGTGATGTACGGAGGTGGGTACCGGCCGGCTCCTGCTTCGGGACTGTGTGTGTGTGTGTGTGTGTGTGTGTGTGCGTGCGTGCGTGCGTGCGTGCGTGCGTGCGTGCGTGCGTGCGTGCGTGTGTGTGTGTGTGCGTGCGTGTGTGCGTGTGTGTGTGTACACCTCTGTGGCTCTTTAGCTAAATGTTTTCCCTCTTAAGCAGCCCAGTTCTTTTTTCCCATGGCTCTACATCACAGGTGGTTTGCATTATTCCCCTTAAATTCCTTTCATGACTGGAGGAATGAATCGTTCACTCACCAAGGTGGGGTTGTTTATAGGTTTTCTCTTACATTGGAGTTGGCAAGAACGATTTCTCAGACAGAATGAGTTAGTAAGCCGCCCAAAATCTTATTGGTGATTAATTATAATGAATGTACCTGCCCTTGTATCGGAAGAGAAATGCTGTAACTAAGGGCAGCAGATGACTGAAGACACAAAAGAATCCAAACCAGGGCAACATGGAAATACACAAGTTCCCAACACTATTTTCCATCTCTTTCTCAAAACTTTCTCTCTCTTTTTCTCTTCTCTTTCTTCCTCTGTAGGCAGGGTGTGGTTGCATTCCCTTGGGTCGGGGTCCAGGACTGTAATCAGATCACAGGCACATTGTCTGGCCAGGTAAGATGAGGATTATTCTCATAACCTTCTCATTCCTTCATGCAACAATGACACAGGACAGGATGAGGAAGTTGTTTAGAAAAATCTCCCCTTACACCAGAAAACACCTCCATCTGCTCTCTGTTCCCCTCACCTACAGCAGCTCAATGAGCCTATCTGCAAACCCCTGCAGTGTGTGTGTGTGTGTGTGTGTGTGTGTGTGTGTGTGTGTGTGTGTGTGTGTGTGTGTGTGTGTGTGTGTGTGTGTGTGTGTGTGTGTGTGTGTGTGTGTGTGTGTGTGTGTGTGTGTGTGTGTGTGTGTGTGTGTGTGTGTGTGTGTGTGTGTGTGTGTGTGTGTGTGTGTGTGTGTGTGTGTGTGTGTGTGTGTGTGTGTGTGTGTGTGTGTGTGTCTTAAAGAGGCCAGCCCAGAGAGAGAAAGAGCCCTGCCGTGAACAACGCCTCCCCATCCGGGCAAAGGCTATATGTTGAGACAAAGCCCTCTAGAGCCCCACTGTGTCCCTCATTCACTAACACAAACATCACAAACAGGTAACCCTGAAGAGAAGGCAGGCTCCCGTTTCTGCCAGCGCCAAGTCATTCACACGCTGTCTGAGTCCCAAATTACACCCTATTCCCTATATAAGGTGCCATATTCCTCACTATTTAGGGCAAATGGTGCCATTTGGGATGCAGTCCCTGAATAATGGGGTTGGTTTCACCTCAGCTCCACAGAGAGACAGTGAGTCTGTGGGTTTGTTTCACCTCAGCTCAACAGAGGGACAGTGAGTCTGTGGGTTTGTTTCACCTCAGCTCCACAGAGAGACAGTGAGTCTGTGGGTTGGTTTCACCTCAGCTCCACAGTCTGTGGGAAAGGCCTGATAATGAAAACTAAAATAGGAGGGATCCTTCCCAGTCCATTTGAGACAGATGTACGGCGCACACTGAGACCAGACTCGGCGGTAAACATAGTGGGAAAATGTTGTGTTAGTTGATGCGGCCAATTAATTATATTGCAAGCCATTTAAAAATCTATAAAAGAAGTATAAACCGGTTTAGGCTGTTTGAGAAATTGTAAGTATGGTATTAAAAAATGCAATACGTGTATTTCAATCTCCCCGGGCAGTGTTATATTGGAGTCTTTTTAAAAAGAGGAGCTGTGTCTTAAAAAGGAGTCAAACGTAAATTATGCATATCATTTTTTTTCACCCCTCTCATTTTTGTGAGAAGAAAACATGGCAGCAGCGCAGGCAGACAGTGGAGAGGAGACAGGCTTTGTCCCGCTGCTCAGGCAGCTAGGCAGCAGCCCCGGAGGTGGTCTCTCACATTGGCAGGAGGGCGGTGTAGGTGTCAGTGCAGAACGCCTGCCTGGCATGTTGGGGGTAGTGTAGGGCATGCTGGGCGCTGGGTGAGGCTCCTCTATGTGTTGATCTGTATCGCTATTGGCAATGAGGTGTTGATGATACCATAGAGCTGTGGTGAGAGGCTGCTCTGCTCCTTAAAGCCTCATTCAAACCTTGGAAAGGGAAGAGTGCTTTCTGAGAGGAAGATTAATATTATTGCTGTGACATAAACCTACAAGTGGCTGAAAAAACATGTCACTATCTCCGAACATCTTAAACAAATTCACATCAGAGTAACTATTATCCCATGTGAGTTATGATGAGGGGTTGTTGCTACAGAACAGTCATCTTGTCTGTGGCTACACGCAGGCTACAAATCATGTCACATGCCTTTACATGGACATTTCAAAATGGAGTCCTTGTCCTGTAGATCACCAGTGATGACTTTAGAACAGTCAACAGTCAACTTCACACCTGTAAAACGTGATACACCACTATACCCACTATAAACCCTGCTCCCTCAAGACTATATGAAAACAGAAGTCACAGAGGCTCTCTGGGGTTTACATCATCAGGAAAAAAAAACTTCTAGTGATGATTAAAGATGGCTGCCGACATACATGCATAGACAAAACGGTATCTACCTGGACAGAGTTGAGCCTGCAGTAACCATTGAGGGGGAAGCGGATGACGTGCGTGGGGTCCTGGTTCCAGCCGGCGTTCACCGAGTTGCACATGACGTCTCCAGTCTCGGGGAAGATCTCCTCGATGAGCACCTTCTCCCCGCTAAGGGCGATCCTCTCACCTAGGTCAGGCGTCACCCGCACCACCAGGCAGTCACAGGGCTGGGCCGTCCTGCGCTGCTCCCGCTCCTGCTTCCAACGCTCCAGCTCCTTAATCATGGGGGACAGCTGGTAGTACCGAGCCTCCTCGTACAGCAGGTGGAACTCCTGGATGGGACAGGATAGGAAACATGCACAAACACTCAAATCCAAGTAATTTCATGCCTCTTTGTCCTTTTCACGGCACTTCGATATAAAGTGATTTTCTTAGCAAGTTAGGAGAGCATTTGTGCTAACCCTAACCCTTTCCCTAACCTTAATCTCAGTCTCCTAACCTGCTATGTTAATTCTCCTAACCTTCTGTGTAAATTCTCCTAACCCGCTATGAAAAAATCACTTCCGTATCGAAGTGGCTTTAAAAGAGTGTCTTTTATAGTCAGTCCCTCATATTCATCTCATGGTATTTCCTGGTTACAAATGATCTCGGTTAGGGCCACATTGAACATTCAAATATCTCAGATTGAAGAATGATTCACTGGTAAACCAGATCAGTCTCCAGTTGTTTACAAGAAAGGCCTGTATTGTTTTTTATTACCATCTTAACCATGGCCATACTGTAGCTGCAATCAGCCAGTCACTCTCTACTCCAACAGTAGCTGTTGGCAGGGCTGAGTAATCCTCTAGCATGTTGTATTGAGCTCTACTCTATAGAGGCCTGTGTCAGTGAGGCGAGGCGAGGCTCAGTGAGCCCAGGCTGCAGTGATGTGGGATGGGATGGTACATTCCTGTGTGCAGACAGTCTAGCTGCAGCAGATTGCCTAGCTGCCTCCCCCCCTGGGCTGTGCTTGCTGGGGGCCATTTGCCCCTGCGCTCTTGCCTCTAATTTCCCACAAGACCAGATGGCACCATCGTTCAACACTACCATAGAAAATACCAGGAAGACTGAGCAGGAAAGGCAAGCTATTGGTAGCTAGCTAACAGAGGGGAAGTGAGGGGAATATATGTGGGAGAAGAAGTGAACATGAGGATAATTATAATATAAGCCATGGTTGATTTTTTTATGCATGCTTTACACAGAGGGGATTTTATGGTAATGTCTAATGTGAATAGTGGCCCGAAGTTAAGCTCTGATATCACAATTGTATATTGCGTCAGATGAGTATTGTAAATATGCTAGCTAAACAATCAGTAATTGATTTTGCTACCGGTAGCACTAGCTGGAAATTAGACAAAGCTAAATTGCTACATTTATGGGTGCTGCATTCCTAAAATGTTATTTGATGTATTTCCTGTACAAAGGGTAGGTCAAAAATACACAGAGGTTAAGATAACGTCGTCACAAATCTTGGACCAGCACTGTTGCTAACTAGCAGCAGAGTTGCTAAATAGCATAGCTGGTCACATTGTTGAAAAGAGCTATGGGATATTAGAATCTTGTTGTCTTAACAATTGTCATCTTCAACCTAGCACAAAGGGAAACAATATTTCCCATGACATAATGAGTTGCCATACCCTTCATGTATTTGGTCGGTATCAGGACCTTCTAATCATTCTCTTGATGAACGATACTGGTTCAAGAGAAAAGTTGATGATCGCAGTGTATTATAGTCTTTATGCACTTATAAAGTAAGTTAGGGTTTGTGCAGAGGAAAGAAAGAGAGAGTGCCTGTTTCAGTCTGACTGCATCATCATTGGCTGTGGGTGTTGGGTGCTAGGGGTGCTGGGGGAACCAAATCTAAAAAGAGTTTTCCCTCGCCTCTCCAGAACACTGCTGGGTACAGAGTATGGTACGGCAATAGCAGCAAACAGCATATTATTAACCCTGCCTGGCTCAGTCAGGATAGAAGAAATAGCCACTTTCAAATCCCCCTGCATGAAAAACCCTAACATGAAAAACCTTCTGCTTCTTTAACCCTCATTCAACCCCCCATCTGAAAACCAGGAATGGCCCAAAACCAACTCTAGCTGAAGCAGGCAGTGACGCAAAACATCTTAAGCCGACATTCTAATATTTAAGATTACAGAATGTGAATGGGTGGGTCGGTCACTTTTTTTCTCGGCCTTCTCTTGGCCCTCCTCACTGCGGCTGACAAAATACATAAAGAGATGTTCCCCCTTAGGGGTGCTCTCTGTATCGAAGTGTAGCTCCTCATCCTTCACAGGTCTGAAGCCACGGATGGATGTGTTTTTAACAGGGGTCTGTCTGCGAGGCACTTTAGTCATCCTGAGCCTGAGCCGGGCAGAACAGAAAACAACAGAATAATCCTAACGTAATGCTGAAGTGAGGATGATAGGGGAGACAGGCCCAACAGCTCTGTCTTGGCTGTATGCTGCCAGCTCCAAGAGACAATCTATCCCACAATCCTGTGTCCAGACAGGCCGGTTGAGCTCCAAAATAATGATCCGACCTGATCACCCACTGGCAAGGCAACATCGCAGGGAAGGATGGAGGGAGAATGGAGGAAGGGGGGATGGAGGGAGGGAGAGCAAAATAGAGAGATGGGGAGAGAGAGAAAGAGAAGGAGCATACAGAGAGAGAGAGAGCATACAGATAGAGGGAAACAGGAACAAAATACTTTTTTACAGCTAACTAAACCAACAAAATTAGAAGTTACCTTCTGCACTGTCATTTGACATGGATATGGCAACACCACTGACCTATTTGCAGTGATAATGAATAAGACGACAATGAATGTGAAATGAGTTAGCCTTAATATTATAATAACACTTTGTCTATCACTGTGAGTGACTGAGAAAACTACTGGATCGTACTGAGAAATAAAGAACTTACTGTTCATTGATATAAGAATATAATTGTAACATGCAAAATCACACCGGAATGGTTAAGGACCATCACCTAATTGACTGAGCATTGCTTACACTCTTTGTGATTCATTGTAGTCTGAATAATGTCTGAAATATGTCATGTGGAAAGCACATTAAGGGGGAATATTGTATTACATCTACTGATATATGCTGAATATTTGTTACTATTCTTCTAAGCAGGCCTTCACATTGATTTAGCTAAACACAGCATGTTGGCTGCCAGCAGCAGAAGAGACCCAGGCCTGGGGCGACGCCAACACTGATTGTGTTCAGATAAGAACATGTTCAAGTCATCCTAACCATATTTGCATTTTTTTCAGAGTTCACACAAATTGAAAGGTATGCAGATCAACAGAGAGAGAGAGAGAGGAGGCTGGATGAGGGCACGTGAATAGGGCACGACAAAGCCTATTCCCCCTCAGGAAACTAAAAAGATTTGGCATGGGTCCTCAGATCCTCAAAAGGTTCTACAGCTGCAACATCGAGAGCATCCTGACTGGTTGCATCACTGCCTGGTACGGCAATTGCTCGGCCTCCGACCGCAAGGCACTACAGAGGGTAGTGCGTACGGCCCAGTACATCACTGGGGCTAAGCTGCCTACCATCCAGGACCTCTACACCAGGCGGTGTCAGAGCAAGGCCCTAAAAATTGTCAAAGACCCCAGCCACCCCAGTCATAGACTGTTCTCTCTACTACCGCATGGCAAGCGGTACCGGAGTGCCAAGTCTAGGACAAAAAGGCTTCTCAACAGTTTCTAACCCCAAGCCATAAGACTCCTGAACAGGTAATCAGATGGCTACCCGGACTATTTGCATTGTGTTCCCCCCCCCAACCCCTCTTTTTACTCTCTATTTATCATATATGCATAGTCACTTTAACTATACAATCATGTACATACTACCTCAATTGGCCCGACCAACCAGTGCCCCCGCACATTGGCTAACCAGGCTATGTCACGCTCTGACCTTAGTTCCTTTGTTATGTCTTTATTTTAGTTTGGTCAGGGCGTGAGTTGGGGTGGGCATTCTACGTTGTTTTTTCTATGTTTTGTTCTATTGTTCTCTTTCTATGTGTTTGGCCTAGTATGGTTTTCAATCAGAGGCAGGTGTCAGTCGTTGTCTCTGATTGGGAGCCATATTTAGGTAGCCTGTTTTTCATTGTGTTTTGTGGGTGATTGTATTTTCTGTTCTGTGTTTTGTTTCACCGTTCAGGAGTGTTCGTTTGTCGTTTTATTGTTTTTGTTCAGTGTTCATTGTTCATTGTTTCGTATTAAAACAATATGGACACTTACTACGCTGCGCATTGGTCCTCCTCTTCTTCCAACCACGACAAGCGTTACAGAATCACCCACCAAACAAGGACCAAGCAGCGTGGTAAATTGGAGCAGTGCAAACTGGACTATGTAACAACCTGTGAGGAAATAGAGAGGTGGTCGATCGATCCAGGGAGAGTGCCGGAGCCCGCCTGGGATTCTCTGGAACAGTGCGAGGAGGGATACAGGAGAATGGAGTTGGTGACAAGAACACGGCAGCGCAACAGGGGGGGGCACACGGGGAGTGTGGCAGAGTCAGGTTGGAGACCTGAGCCCACTCCTCGTGCTTATTGTAAGCAGCGCGTTACTGGTCAGGCACCGTGTTATGCGGTTATGCGCACGGTGTCGCCAGTACGCGTCCATAGCCCGGTGCGCTATAGGACAGCCCCCTGAAAGTGTCATGCGAGTGTGGGCATCCAGCCAGGGCGTATTGTGCCTGCTCAGCGCGTCTGGTCTCCGGTAAGCCGTTTCGGTCCAGGGTATCCTGTGCCGGCTCTGCGTGCTGTGTCTCCGGGGCGCTGGGAGGGTGCAGTGCGTCCTATGCCTGCGCTCCGCTCGTGCCGGGCGAATGTGGGAGTTGAGCCTAAGGAAGAGGTGCGCGTAGTATGCACTAGATCTCCAGTGCTCACCCACAGCCCGGTTCAACCTGTGCCTGCACTCTGGAGGGTCCGGGCTAGAGTAGTCATCCAGCCTGGGGGAGTGGTGCCAAGGCTGCGCACCAGAGCTCCAGTGCTCCCCCACAGCCCGGTCCTTCCGGTGCCTCCTCCAAGCACCAGGCCTCCTATAGGTCTCCCAAGCCTGGTGGGTCCTGTGGCAGCCCCACGCACCAGGCTGTCTCTCCGTCTCCTCCCTCCAGGTTCTCTTTCCAGGCCAGAGCCGCCCGTCTGTCCTGAGCCGCCTGAGCCGCCCGTCTGTCCTGAGCCGCCTGAGCCGCCCGTCTGTCCTGAGCCGCCCGTCTGTCCTGAGCCGCTTGAGCCGCCCGTCTGTCCTGAGCCGCCTGAGCCGCCCGTCAGTCAGGAGCCGCCTGTCAGTCAGGAGCCGCCTGAGCCGCCCTTCAGTCAGGAGCCGCCTGAGCCGCCCTTCAGTCAGGAGCCGCCTGAGCCGCCCTTCAGTCAGGAGCCGCCTGAGCCGCCCTTCAGTCAGGAGCCGCCTGAGCCGCCCTTAAGTCAGGAGCCGCCTGAACCACCCTTCAGTCAGGAGCCGCCTGAGCCGCCCTTCAGTCAGGAGCCGCCTGAGCCGCCCATCAGTCCAGAGGCGCCCGTCAGTCCAGAGGCGCCCGTCAGTCCAGTGGTGGGGTCTCCAATCCAGGGTCGGTGACGAGGGTCGCCGCTCCTAAGGTGTCACAGAAGTGGGCCGAGACTATGGTGGAGTGGGGTCCTCGTCCCGCTCCAGAGCCGCCACCGCGGTAAATGCCCACCCAGACCCTCCCCTATAGGTTCAGGTTTTGCGGCCGGAGTCCGCACCTTTGGGGGGGGGGGGGGGGGGGGGGTAACTGTCACGTTCTGACCTTAGTTCCTTTGTTATGTCTTTATTTTAGTTTGGTCAGGGCGTGAGTTGGGGTGGGCATTCTATGTTGTTTTTTCTATGTTTTGTTCTATTGTTCTCTTTCTATGTGCTTGGCCTAGTATGGTTCTCAATCAGAGGCAGGTGTCAGTCGTTGTTATTTAGGTATTCTGTTTGAGTGTTCGTTTGTCGTTTTATTTTTTTTGTTCAGTGTTCATTGTTTCGTATTAAAACAATATGGACACTTACCACGCTGCGCATTGGTCCTCCTCTTCTTCCAACCACGACAAGCGTTACAGGCTATCTGCATTGTGTCCCGCCACCCACCACCCGCCAACCCCTCTTTTACGCTACTGCTACTCTCTGTTTATCAAATATGCATAGTCACTTGAACCATATCTACATGTACAGTGAGGGAAAAAAGTATTTGATCCCCTGCTGATTTTGTACGTTTGCCCACTGACAAAGAAATTATCAGTCTATAATTTTAATGGTAGGTTTATTTGAACAGTGAGAGACAGAATAACAACAAAAATATCCAGAAAAATGCATGTCAAAAATGTTATAAATTGATTTGCATTTTAATGAGGGAAATAAGTATTTGACCCCTTCTCAATCAAAAAGATTTCTGGCTCCCAGGTGTCTTTCATACAGGTAACGAACGGAGATTAGGAGCACACTCTTAAAGGGAGTGCTCCTAATCTCAGTTTCTTACCTGTATAAAAGATACCTGTCCACAGAAGCAATCAATCAATCAGATTCCAAACTCTCCACCATGGCCAAGACCAAAGAGCTCTCCAAGGATGTCAGGGACAAGATTGTAGACCTACACAAGGCTGGAATGGGCTACAAGACCATCGCCAAGCAGCTTGGTGAGAAGGTGACAACAGTTTCTGTGATTATTCGCAAATGGGAGAAACACAAAAGAACTGTCAATCTCCCTCAGCCTGGGGCTCCATGCAAGATCTCACCTCGTGGAGTTGCAATGATCATGAGAACGGTGAGGAATCAGCCCAGAACTACACAGGAGGATCTTGTCAATGATCTCAAGGCAGCTGGGACCATAGTCATCAAGAAAACAATTGGTAACACACTATGCCGTGAAGGACTGAAATCCTGCAGCGCCCGCAAGGTCCCCCTGCTCAAGAAAGCACATATACATGCCCGTCTGAAGTTTGCCAATGAACATCTGAATGATTCAGAGGACAACTGGGTGAACGTGTTGTGGTCAGATGAGACCAAAATTGAGTTCTTTGGCATCAACCCAACTTGCCGTGTTTGGAGGAGGAGGAATGCTGCCTATGACCCCAAGAAACCATCCCCACCGTCAAACATGGAGGAGTGGCCTAGCCAGTCTCCAGACCTTAATCCCATAGAAAATCTGTGGAGGGAGCTGAAGGTTCGAGTTGCCAAACGTCAGCCTCGAAACCTTAATGACTTGAAGAAGATCTGCAAAGAGGAGTGGGACAAAATCCCTCCTGAGATGTGTGCAAACCTGGTGGCCAACTACAAGAAACGTCTGACCTCTGTGATTGCCAACAAGGGTTTTGCCACCAAGTACTAAGTCATGTTTTGCAGAGGGGTCAAATACTTATTTCCCTCATTAAAATGCAAATCAATTCATAACATTTTTGACATGCGTTTTTCTGGATTTTTTTGTTGATATTCTGTCTCTCACTGTTCAAATAAACCTACCATTAAAATTATAGACTGATCATTTCTTTGTCAGTGGGCAAACGTACAAAATCAGCAGGGGATCAAATACTTTTTTCCCTCACTGTACATACTACCTCAATAAGCCCGACTAACCGGTGCCTGTATGTAGCCTCGCTACTGTTATAGCCTCGCTACTCTATATAGCCTGTCTTTTTACTGTTGTTATATTTCTTTACCTACCTATTGTTCACCTAATACCTTTTTTGCACTGTTGGTTAGAGCCTGTAAGTAAGCATTTCACTGTAAGGTCTACACCTGTTGTATTTGGCGCACGTGACAAATAAACTTTGATTTGATTTGATGCAAGGGAATTAATGTAATGAGTTGAAACAATGAGTCCTGATGCTGCATTCGTTTGACTTACAGTCATTGGCTGATTGGACTGTGTAGAATAGGAGTGGATGAGAACAGCTATAGCTTCCATACAGTACACTATAAAGATCAAACCAAAACCAAAATGTAATTGGCCCAAAAATGTGAAGTAAGCTTTCATGTCCTCACTGTTGTTCAGGTCAGCCCATTCAGCCGTAATGCTTGGCCCTGAGAGTTAGCCAGGGGGATCTGCCTCTCCTCTACTCCCCTTAGCCAGAGTGATGAACTACTCCAAGCCCACAGGGAAAGAGATGGAAATGTGGGTATAATAGGCTGAACTAAAAGGGATCCGGATGGACAGGAACAGATGGAGCACTGAATATGCTCTCCTTAGACATCATCAACCGGAACTTTACATTTTACTAATTGTGTTCTAGATCGATCAAAGTTGTTATATCACAGAAGATTTGGCCTGAGTCCATGATCGATCGTTGGCCTGAATCTTTGCTCTGTTACTAAGTAGAATAACTTAGTAACAATAATATGTGTATATTTCCAGAGCCGGTTGTTGTGCTAAGCCAAGCACATCCAGGAAGGAGTCTCCTCATGCGCACTCTGAAACAGGAGACAGGTGTGTGCAGCCACAGTGGGCTAACATGAACCAAAGTAGCTCCAGTTTCCCAGATAGAGCACTGTATAAAAGTGTGTGTGTGTGTGTGTGTGTGTGTGTGTGTGTGTGTGTGTGTGTGTGTGTGTGTGTGTGTGTGTGTGTGTGTGTGTGTGTGTGTGTGTGTGTGCGTGTGCGTGTGCGCGTGCGTGCGTGCGTGCGTGCGTGTGTGTGTGTGTAGACATCACCTACAGTACACTCCCTCCCCACATATTCCCCTCTGTCAGAATCAAGACCACACTATTCTCGCCTCCTCTAGTATTCCTACTTCCCTCTCAAGCCCAGTTCCTTTAAACTGTCATGGCACTCTATTGAGAGCAGAGAGAGAGGCAATGGCTGGGAGACTGGGTGGTACTGTCAGACTGGAACAAGTGGAACAGGGGCTATACAGCCTGTTTCACCTGGCCTCACCTCTATAGAAATCATTTTTTTGTAAGAAACAACAGCTCAGGGCTTTGGTTCACATCACAGAACTATGTTATGTTTTAGACCGAATTTTCACCTTTCCTCCACTGTATATTAAATGTTCAATCCGGGATCTTAAGCACTTACAAATTGTAACATATTGTACAAAATGCATTAGAAATATATATAGAATAATTTGCAATTCATAGCATATCAATTTCAGAACTACTGGCTGAAATGATTCAAAACCTTCAAAGCATCACTTTAATGATAAATCGTGGGGATTAATTAGATTCGATTTCCAATGTTTTAGTAATAAAACAAATGACTGCTGATATTGACTTATAGAATGTGAATGTAATGCTAAATAATGTTTATAATATAAATTGATAGACAGCTAAAACTAACATGTTGGACATTTTTCTCAGATGAGAGGGAAGATCAAACTTTGAATCAATCATCTATCCTTTATATATCTCTACACTGTGTGAGTTCATACAGCGCACATACTGTACACATGATGCTATGGTGTGCAAATACAAATCATCATGTACCTTGAAGTCATCTGGGAGAAGCAGTTTGCAGGTCCTGAGGAAGCTGAGAATGTAACGGAATATTTCTCCATCCCTGTCGATGAAGTAGTGCTGCTTCAAGCTGTCCAGCACGATGGGCTCTGTGCCATTAAACAGACGGCTGATTCTGGAAATTGAAACACACACACACACATAATGGAATGAGGTTGAGTTGAGCGGCTGCCTTCAAATGTATGAAACAATTACCCTCCATTTATTTTTTCCATTTTATTAGCGCTAAGTCTGAAATGTATTAGCATCCTGGTTGAAACAAAGGGCTTAAGGCACATTTCCTGTGTTCCAGGCCTGTTTGAAGTGTCCCGTCTGTTGTGTGATTAGGACAACATACAGTGTCTCGGCTGGTACTTACAGAATTGAATGTTATGGGTTCAGTTTAAAGCTCGATTACTAAAGGGTAAATAAAAAATGTACCTGGGGTTTGCTACAATGAAATATGATATATGTTTCTCTATAGCGTTTGAATCCATGATGCTATGATACCTATTTGTGTTTTGAATACAAATGTTCTATTGAATTATGTATTGATTTGGTTCATCTTTGAAAGCAAGTAAGAGCCGAAGTGTGACTTTTACACCTCGTGCTGTGAATCAGCATTCACTCAAAAAGTAATTTCTCTAAAATCACTGACGCAGGTTTCCCATTAGAATGCAGAACAACAGAGGGAAATTCCAGGAATTATGGACATAACTTCTAAGTAATAAGACACCTGTAGCTTGCCAAGCATCCATCCATAGTCAGCCTCTCAAAATGTAACCAGAAGTGAATAAGGAGCCTGGCTAACACTGGAAAATGCAGTAATCTGTTAGCTTTCATCCAACCATATACTGTCGATATGATGCCTTGAGATATGGTTGGACAACTACACATTTCTCTCATCTCTTGTGAGGTTTTCAAGGTCCAGATGTAAGATCTTAATTTGATCACCCTGTTGCAGGAGGACTTTGCAAGAAATTAAAAACGTGTAGTGTATTTGACATTTACAAATGCTTCTGAAGTTTGTAATGTCCACTTTTAAATTTCAAACTTGATTTTCCCTTACAAAAAAAATCCCTTAATTATAATCCACATAATAATTTACATTTCCTGTTGCTGCAGGATTATTTTCCTGATGTAGAAAACTGCCTCAAATTAAGATCCTACATCATTAGCTACTGTAGCTCTCAACCATTAGTTCATTCATTTCACCTCAGATCTGCACTAGGTGATAATAGCTATAGACGTGGAAGGAAGAGAAATAGGACTTTTATGTTGGTCATTATTAGAGACATGATTGACATGGTGTCTCTATCACTGTTTTATTTAATTATTTGTATGAGTCACTCAACAGTTTTCTGTAGAAGTGGCAGTCCAGGTTGGAGTAACGTTTAAAATGGTTTCACTGAAACATTTCCCTCCTCTCTCCCAGAAACAGCTCTTGGCAGAGAGAAGGCTTCTCTGTCATCATTGTTCTGATGTAATCAGCTCTTTAATCATGCTAACAGCTTTTAGGTTAGCTGAGTACAGTTAAACCACAAAGAAAATCACCAGAAAGTCTAATTCTCACAAGCTGCTTTTGCCCAGTGACTGTTAAATCCTGTTATAAGACATAACACAAGAAAGAGAGATGCTATGGGAATCTCTACACACACACAGCTGTATAACATTTTAGTCATTTAGCAGACACTCTTATCTAGAGCAACTTACAGGTAGTGAGTACATGCATTTTCATACTTTGTCATACTGGTCCCCCATGGGAATCAAACCCACAACTCCAGCATTGCAAGCACCATGTTCTACCAACTGAGCCACATGGGACCATTTTGCAGTTTTGGCTTTATAGTTTAAATCTCTAAAGCGAATTGCATTGACTTTCCATTACAATCCTTTGCTTTGTAAAGACACACACAGTGACTGTATCAAAGGGCTTCATCAGGTATAGACTGAATCCTATCATGTAGAATTTGCCATGTTTTTCCTTTCCTGTTAACTGTATAAAGAGAGCCAGTTCAAAGATGCTTTCCCTCTCTTTCTCTCCACTCTCTTTCCCTCCCCTTCTCTCTCTCTTTCTCTCTCTCCAATCTTGCCCCTCTCTCTTTCTCCCTTTCTCTCTGAAAATCGATGCAAAATGCTTTATAAAAAACCAATACTCATCTCCCTGTTATGCCCGAGGTGTTCCTTTCTCATATGGTCTTGCAATTCTTCCAGCTAGAATTTCACCATACCCCTCCAGGCTAACTCTGTTTTTCATCTCCACTTTTTTAAAAAGCAATTAAAATGCTGCCTGTTTTTCCCTCTCTCTATATCTCCCTCGGTCTCAGTGTTTCCTTTTGGTAAATCACCGATTGGGGGCCCTCCGCACCTGAAAGACGGACCCCCGCCCTCACCCAGCTTTGTTTCTGTCATGTCAGACAGGTAGAGAGAGAGCTATACACCATCCTGCCTGCCTGCCTCAGAGAGAGAGAGAGAGAGAGAGAGAGAGAGAGAGAGAGAGAGAGAGAGAGAGAGAGAGAGAGAGAGAGAGAGAGAGAGAGAGAGAGAGAGAGAGAAGGGCAGAGTGGGAGTTCGTGAAGGACTGGAGCATCTCTGATCTCACATCCCAGCGGTGCTGAGTAGAGGCAGCGTGGGTGAGCAGGCGGTAGGTAGACATCTCATGGACCCACACATGTCAGACTAACAGTTTAGAGTCTGAAACTCATGGCTAGGGGTGTGGGTGGGTCAAGACAAGTGCAGCTTTTCACTCTCTCCAAAATGAAAGACCTGAGCTGTCTTCAATAGATTCCCAATGAATTTTGACATACATTGCAGGACATCTTACATATGTCTGTGAAAACAAATGCCCAGAGAGTGTGTTTGGATGAATGTATCAAACCCAACTTCAAGGGCGTACACTGGCTCTGTGAATAGATTTACAACTGGGTCGGGAAGTCCATTGTCAAGTGTACACAGAGATTAAAACTGAAGGTTCAAATATTACTGAACTCTTGACTATTTCGAACTTTAATGAATAATGTTGTTCATGTGTAAAAGACATTCATAAAGGGGAGTAATAGTGCGTTTGGAGAGTGGTATATTGAGTGAAAGTAGAACAAGTGGTATAGTAGCACAGTACAGTGGTTTCCAAACTGTGGGGGTCCACCCCCCCTTCAAAAAAAAAGAAAATTGTAGAATGCACAAGGTGCAATCATGCATCATCAGTATTCCTCTTGTCATGTCAGTCATTGCATACCTTAGAGAGCTATTTATAACTTGTCAGAAATGTCCAGATCAACTAGCCCATGTCAGCTAAAGTTTTTTAGCTAGATTTGTTTGCCCATAGATTTTGTTGTGATGTTTGAGTCACTCAAATATTACATGAATACACATGAGACATGGCAAAATGTGGTTAATAACGGCCAAATGTTCTCTCCACCAACAAGAGGAGTGTGAACAGTTTGTGTCATGAACAGTGCTTGTGCCCATAGAAAAATACATTTGTGGGGTCCCAAATGTAGGAAGGGGGGCATAAGTGAAAATGTTTGGGACCCCTGGCATAGTAGACAGTACCAGTGATGGCTGCATGTAGCTTAGTAGTTAAAGCGTTGGGCCAGTAACTGAAAGGTTGCTGGTTTGAATACCCAAGGTGATTTTTTGATTTTGTTTTTAAGCTATATTATATGCCATCCCTCATAGCTAATGGAAACAAGAGAAATTGTAAGTAATAACTTGTGTCAAGGGTCATTTCAAAATAGTTTCCTTGTCTGTGTAATATTCTTCTCATTTACTTTCCTCAGCCTCAGTAGAATGGAGCTCTGAAGCTTATCTCCTTAACTGTGAACTCCCCAGAGCGGGTATCAATGTTTGATGACCCCTGTCCCTTAATGCAGTCTGTACAGAGGAAGATGAATTTCCAGACATTAGTTACTAGACTAAGTTTCTCTACGAACTCTGCATTATTAACGCAGCAATCTATTAAAAGTAATCATCAACTTACAATTCTTTGAACCTTGTTCTTTAATTGTCAAGTTTCAGTGGATCATGGATGGCGGACTAGGACTAGACTCCTCCATGCACACCACACCGGATGTCCTCTAAAAAGACTGCATATAAGTCTGGCTATTGCAGTGTAATTGTTTTGCTTTCTGTCAGCCATTATCCTAATTCACACAAAAGGGCTCCTCCTCCATTGGCTCCAGAGGAAAGTGCACCCCTGAGGCAGACTGTGTGGAACACTGAGGAGGCAGAGAGAGAGAGAGAGAGAGAGAGAGAGAGAGAGAGAGAGAGAGAGAGAGAGAGAGAGAGAGAGAGAGAGAGAGAGAGAGAGAGAGAGAGAGAGAGAGAGAGAGAGAGAGAGAGAGAGAGAGAACGAGAGAACTGGCTCTCACATACACAGTGGTATCCTGTCATTACTCTTACTGTAAAAGCACTGCTTCTGAGCTCCCTACTATACAGCATGTTTGTTACATTTGTATGGCTTTTCACCCTTGTGTATAATGTATATGCAATGTGTAACATCATTATGCAATATCATTATGTGAGGTCAGTGAAGGCTCCTCAGAGGAGGAAGGGAAGGGCCATCATCCTTAGTGAATTTCATAAAAAAGAATTTCAACAATGTAGGCTGTGTGTAGCGGTTATGATATGGTTTGGTAAGTTTTTTTTTGCCTGGTCACATACAGCCGATGTGTTGTGCATTGAAGTCCACAAGCGAAGGGAAAAGGTAAGAGGAGGAGTGTGCATCGATGTGAGAGGGAATACAATCTGCCTGCTATGAAAGGGAACTGTTTACACATGATCAGAGGTGTATTCATTCTGCGGATTCAGTTGAAAAACGAAACGGGGATAAACATACCTGAATTTGTCCAACAGAAACTCTTGTTTGCAACTGTTGGACTAATGATTACACCCTAGATCAGCTAGATGTATTGACAGGGTCATTGTCTGTCCATGTGTCACTGTCTGTCGCCTCAAATTTCTCTCTCGACCTGTGTGCACCAACGTTATAAACTTTCATTCATAGGCTGTTGTAGCAACCTCATGATTGGTATAGGGAAAATTTGAGTATCATGTTGTAGCCTAAACCTATCGCTGTTACATTGAATTGGGTGAATGGAATATGAATGGCAGTCATCCAATATGCTGTAATAGAAATAAGGCCATGCTCATAAAAAAAACTTCCTCCCTCGTCTTAAACGGCACCGACCGCCACTGTGTGAGGTACATGGTGGTGTAAAAGTTACATGATAAATAGTATAGACATAAGTGTAACACAACACGGTATAATTAGCATAATGTACATCTGGGTATATGTGTGGCTGTACAGTGAGTGTATATGAAACAACCTGTATTTGAACATCTGGAAAGTCATCCAAATATATAAACTATTGATTTACTGAAATTCTAATTCTAATGTCATAAAACGGTGGGTAATATGCACATAATGCTAGTAATAACAAAAACGTTCACTCAGGTATTGTGTACCTGCAGTGTCTTGTCCTGTCTTGCTGTCCAACCCTCTTAAATGAACCAAACACACAGCTTATAGCAAGGACAGACATGACATAATGATACCAAGGATAAACAATGGCCTATTATAGGCATGGAGATTTTCTCACAACAAGATAAATCATGCTCGTTCATGGACATAGAAAACAAAGTAGTTGACAGTGATTTCCTGTCAGAGCTGTGTGAATATCCACGGCTTATGTTGATACTTTTCCTCTCAGCATTTCCTTAGATTTTCCTACAAACTGATGTATGTTTACCTTGGCTTAGCTGAAACTCTGGCTTCAAGTAATAGCAATTGACTAGAGCATGGAATATATAACATAAGGGGTCATTTCTATAGAAAGCATGAACTAACTTCAGCATAAACTATTAGCTTTACTATAAAGTTGCATGGCTCGTTTTAGTTGCAAATCATTTGGACATGGATTAGAGATGGTTTTAGATAAATTGGTTTTGTTACAATAATGGGGAAATAACAGCTGACATTTTCCCTCTCCATAATGTACAATTCAAGTGCATAAACCTGTAGCATCATTTCAGTGAATTAAAGAGTCAGCAACTGCAATTAACACATTTTCATGTGTTATAAACATGTTATAATCAAATACAATTCAAATTAGGCCATATGGAGGTTAGGCAATCCAATATACAATATCAAACTAGAGAGAAACAATCATTAAAGCAATCAAGTATATCACTGATATCAAAAACTTGTAATGAGGGGTTTGGAGCATCATGTCCTATCAAAAGTGTTACTGAGCACAATTACTTATTTAAGTTTATGGTGGGAGACAACTTCAAATACAATATGTATCAGTAGGCTACACTCCTATATTAAAAATGTTAAAAATGAATCCTACAACAAAAGCACCTTGGGTGGCACATCTTGGCACTGTGGATAATAAACGAGACAAACACATTTCACTTATTGAATGAGAATATCCGATTCCTTACCTTGAGTCTGGGTATTTGGTGAGAGTAGCCAGGCTACTAGTATACATGTGTCCCCCGACGTCAATGTGAACCGGAGCATTCGACTTTGTCAGTTGAGCCGGTAGAGGGATTCCTTGTGTGGACATAGGAGATACCGGGGACCGGGTCAAAGACAGTCGTGACATGCTTCTTCCTTCCTGAAAACAAGTAAATGGAAAAGCCATAGACATCATAAATGACTCCGGTCTCCAGAAAGTCTGCATCATCCACCAGTGCGACCCTGATTCTTATCAGATCACTTCCATGTCTGTCTGCTCGCATATTTAGCTACAAATTATTGCCACCGTTCTAATGAAGTATGTTTGCATCTTTTCATTCAACCCCGGAGGGCAGGATAGGAGGATGATTATTATGGCTCCAGAAAGAGGAATGCTAGGTGTCAGCCTCTAGGGGGATAAAACAAACTGCAATATTCTAATTAAAGGTCGTGTTATGTGTTAGACGTGATATGCCCAGACACACCAACCACCAATCTGAGAATACGGAATCCAGGGCATTTGTTCTCGATGAACTCTGTTCCTGAACCAGATATAAGAAAACATTCACCCCTTACAAGACTGTTGTGTTGTTTCTTTATTTTACCCCCACACAATAATGTCCTATTCATGTAAATGTAATAAAAAAGTTACTTGTGCATCAAAAATAGCATCTCATATCATAGGAGTCAAGGGGAATTATATGTATCTAACACAATAAAACATAACAGGACCAACCAAGATGTGAAGACAAACTACTTAATAACTCTATAATATCTGTCATGAAAATTAATGTAAATGTACAAGGTCAGGAGTTTTAATTAATTGCTCGGAATCCTCCAATGACCTTTTAGAAACGCGGGCACGCTTTTGCCACATGTTCAACCGAGAAAGGATGCAAGTCCTCAGGCTGGTGTGAATATTGGGGATGTTGGATGGAAGGCATGAGAAACATATGACCACTTCATGAATGTCAACTATCCGTTGAATCGCTCCCAAACTATTCCAGGGCCCCTTCCTAACACCCCATTCGTAACATCCAGGTAGCATACAGTGGGTTGGCGTGCTTCAGGCCACAGCGCAGTCCGAGGCGCATGGATACAGCGCGTCAGAGTTGGGTTAAACAATGATGTAGGCTATTAAACAGACATGTGGTTGTTGGGGATCATAGTTCCTCAAGTTTGCGTACAACCAATCACCACAATCGAATTTAATCAAGATTGATCAAAATTACATGTTTTCCTATGGGGATTTACTTTGCATTTTGCGCAAATTACGCACAGGCCTCTCATTTAAATCCCAACATCTCAACTCACAAACGTTTAATTAATATCAGAGTCAGTTTAATTGGAAACAGATATAGTTAGAAAATGTCAAGCAACTTACATTAGGATGTGGTTTCATGAAAAAATATATATCCATCATGTCTGCAAAAATGGCGGGTCGCTGGAATAAACTAAATTATTATAACTTGAAAGAAAGGCATTTCATCAACTTGTTCTTCCAAGCAAGAGCACATTTACTAAGCTTTGAATTTTAACCATAAAAGGTAAACAGAAGACAGTTGTTAGGGCTCACTCAGCCCTTTGCTCCAGGCGAGATGCCCTGGGGCACAAAGTGTTGTTGAAGACTACAGAATTTTCCAGGGTGTTGCCCGCCTCGCTGTGTACACCACCAAGCCTTCAGGAATAATGATCATTTAATACGCACGCTGGATGATACATTTCAGGCCCCAGTGAAAGAAAAACTTCAAAAGACTTAAGAAGTTTTTGGCGTATGAGGCTATCCCACCTCTTCATTTAGCCATGGGCCACAGTAACCAATACCGATAATATTGTTGGGGGAATATATACCAGATATGACACACACACACACACACACACACACACACACACACACACACACACACACACACACACACACACACACACACACACACACACACACACACACACACACACACACACACACACACACACACACACAGGGTTAAGATGGGAGGAGTTGACGAAGTGGAGGGTAACGTGAAATATTGGAAAGCATATTGTTATTATATGATCAATATGGGGGTAAAGATGATCATTATTAAAAGGCTATAAGCCAAGAAACTCGATGCCCTTATAGTCTCACAAGAGTTTTCACATAAAAAAGACAAATACCGGAACTATTACCATTGACTCGTTTGAATGAGATCAACTGACGTCTGTTCCCTGACTTTGTGTTATAATAGTTTCCTATTGACCAACATTCCAGCTGTAGTAACTCTAGCCAATAAGCCGGTTTGAAACGTTCGCAAGAGTTGATTTTCACTATGGGCAATAGTGTACCAAAGAAATATATTTGACAATTGTACAAAGTAAAGATCAGAATGTGCGTAATTGTTATAAAATAAAATAGCCCAAAAGAACATGCACAGTCGCAGAGATCCATAGAGTATCCACTTTTGCCCTCTTGAACAGTTTACATTGATGCGCACGGATAGCCTACTTCTACCAGATGCACAATATGGCGTCTTACTCATTTCTACCATCATGAAATTATGATTCAGAGACGTTTGATTCAAAAGCGAACAATGCGTAAAATGAATGCGTAAATATGCCAACAGCATCAATAGACAACAAGGGAAAGACTACAGCCTAGACAAACATTCACACCTTTCCAAGACTGGACAAAACATAGCCCTACTACAAGTGAAGTTAATCCAAATTACCTGGTGTTGAGTATAGTTTGTTCGCTGATACTGTAGGCTATCATACCATGAGGAAATGCCGTATCTTAATATGAATTTAGTCATACCGTTTCAAACATCGTAGGAGTCCGAAGGAATCCGTTCCAGTATCTATCAGTCCCAGCTGATGACTGCGTTCCCCTTTTTCACATGCCCCGAGTTTCGTAGAACTAGAGTGCCATCCAATAGCTGACCCAAGCATTCCTCAAGTAGAATCGGCTCCTTTGGAACGACACCGCCAACACTGTATCCACAAACTGTTCTAAAGCATGTGAATCTACCAGTGAAAGCTACATTGATTAAAAAGAAGGGTCACTGTGGCTTTAAAGATCTATCTATAGCTGATACTGGCTGACTTGCTCAGACCAAGCTCTTTCCACAAAAGCGACACAGGAAGAAGCAAAGCAGCGTTCTTACCTTATACATAGAAGAGATCTCTCCTTTCCCTTTTCGGTTCTTATTGGTATACACTTAATAATTGAGTCGGTCAAATCCTGCTTCGTATTTTAGCTTTTTGAGTGTCTTTTTGCTTAAATGAAACTGCCGGTCTGTTATGAGAAGAAAGCCAATAATCCTGTCTCTAAATAACAGAGCAGCGCTAAAAAAGAATTCTCGCTCCGGGCTGCCCAAACGCCTCTGGGGCAAGAATTAGGCTACAATTATCTCTACTCGCACCCAGCAGTCAGATTTTAAAAACGAAAAAGTGATACTCTCTCCCTTTTACAAAAATGATGTCTATGACCAGATATAATAATTAATGTTAGGTTTTTCGTATTTTCCGGTAAAACATATAAATAGACCAGCCCCTGTAACGGTTTAACGTTCTGGTGTGCAGGGGGTAACGGTTAAGTGCTATTCAGTATCAAGCAAGTGTCACGTCGCTCAATATATTTAGAGCAGGAAAAAAGCAGATTTTAATCATTGTCATTTCGTCTGATGTAAAATTTCCCCAGGCATTTCCAGCTAGGCATACATTTCCATTCTCCAGTTAAATAAGTAAAACAGGGCACGCTTCCCTAGTCGTGTACTTACAGCTATTATAAAGGCACACTAGTAACTTGTTGACAAAGTGTCAATAAAATAATAATATGTAGATTTCCTTGGATACTTTTCATGCGGCGATTTTCCCCTGTCCCTTCTCCACTAATGTCTCCAGTAGTAACACCAAATGTCCTGTAGGCCATTAAAACCAAATGACGTCTATCGACATGCATTCTGCTATTGCAGAAAGCGCCCTCACAACCTGCCTCCAGCTAAACGCGCCATTTCAATTATAGCACAGGGCTAGATGGAGATGTCTGCAGTGACAATTTCCTATGCAAACAGCGAGGCAGACTGCTAGCATAGCTAGAGGATTTTACTAATTTACCTAAAGATGCTTTATGTTAAATGTTGGGCAAATTTTTTATTTTGTTATATAAAACGCCACAATGCCCCCAAAAATGTATATCAGCGTTGCATCCCTATTATAGTAGGCTGAAAGGCACCTGTGGAAGTCAAAGTGATATCTATTTGCTCTGCCTCCTTCCTGTGCAGGTGCTCACATAGACTTGTGATTATTTATTTATTTGCGTGTTTGTTTATTTGCGTGTAAATAACTGTGAATAATTGATGCATTGAACACGGTAATTACCGTAGGCCTACTGTCAAATCCAGGCTCTCCACCGCGCTCAGCTATTTGGTTTCTTGATATTTGGCGCCAACCAGTGTGGGAAATGATTATTGGTCCAAAGAAAAAAAGAATAGTGAAGGAATACAATAATAAGGTGAATTCGATTGCAATGAGAGTTGCCTTTTGTGCTCCAATTTAATTGATTGATCGATTTAAAACGCGTCTCGTAGAGGAGGTGGTTACCAGGTTCATGTCTGGTGATTGGCGCGCCAAACGAACGGCTATAAGAATTGGATAGAAATCAGAGCTGCCTTAGGAAGCAGCCCCCCCTAACAGGGCAAGATAAACTTGCCCTCTGGCATGCATTTGTTGTCTTCAGGAGTACAAATTGGAGGCAAGAAGACAGGATTTTTTTCTCATTAAAGTAACAACCCTGCAGTTTGTTCAATTACATGAAGTATGCAGGATGGTGTAAATTTAAAGATTTAAATAGCTTACAAAGTTGCCCTGGGCCCCATCAGTTAATTTCCTTAATTTATGGATTTTAGCTGAGTGTCTGATGTGAAAAGAAGAAGTAGGTCAGTTTGAAGATTTGCATGTAGTGTAGACTTAATACAGGACTCATATATGGCCCTCTTGACCACTAGAATAGTAGATGAATGAGTATTTGGAGTTCACACACCAATAACAATGTCAAAATATTGTAAGTGAGTCTATAAACGAATCAAAATGAGGTTATTTATTCAGTGTATATAAGTCCAACCTTGAATGAAAAATATCACACCACTTGACCACTTAGTGAGATACTGTAGCACTCATATTTGCAATGTGTTAGACACAAACATAATCTTCCTTTTGATCAAATTAAATTGTATTCCCTTCGAAAGCCTACACACTTCAGGTATTCAGTAAAATGAAAGTAGCCTACAATTACACAAAAACAAATGAATATTATTACAGTGCCAGAGACAATATTGTGAATGTATTCTGCACGATAGATTCTGAGTGCAGTGTACTAACACCAGGAAAACAGAGAAAGAAAGAATGAGTCAGGATGTGCTAGGCCTGTTGGAGAGATCCTATGTTAATGTGCTGTATGCATTCATTCATGACCCGTTGAGAATAATAAGAGCCTGGAGGTTTAAACCAGGTGTCACTAATAGTGATTCCCAAATCGACATGTTGAGGACTACAATATTGTGCTATTCTATTATCCAGCATTTTGTCCTTTTTGTAAAGGGTTATACATATACCTTGTATGATTTCCTAGACCCATAACAATATTAATTTGATACAGTGTTTATGTGTGGTTTTGACACGCAGTAATTGGAATGCTTTTTGGTTCTGGTCTGTACAAACTGTATGTGAGACTTTGCTCTTGGGAGATCCATTTGTATGATGTGATGTGGGGCATGGGTGCACAGGAATTACAACATCCATCTAATTTGTTATCCTCTGCACTCAGCATTGTATAAGCATTATGTTTGATTGGATGACATTTCAATATTGTGTACAGTGCACAAGGAAACATATTGTAAAGGCCATTCCATTATTTCAGATGTTTAATGTGCGTCTGCATTGAGGGAAATAGTATTCGAAATCAGAGAGGGACATTGAGAAAACTGTTTACATATTTGTTGGTGGTACTCAAGACCATATTAACCTGTTGAGCTAAAGTCTAGAAATATATGGAAGTCTTCAGATCTCAGTCAAGGTGCCAAACCCAGTCTGCTATACTGTGACACTTCTCCCCTTTGGCTCATACACGCTCTGTATGGACATCACCTGAGTTACAACACAAATTTAACAGGCAGGGTAAACCTGGATCATCGGTATAACACAAGTCACTAATCTGTTCACCACTCTGCTCAATTGCTTTTCTGCTTCAGTAATGGCCTGAGAGGTGCAACATAATACTACCTGCTGGGATCTTTGAAACGTTGTCAAAGTAATGCATTAGAATATTCAGCCTGACCACAAATCACACATTTTGAATTGAAGTGTTTAAAAAGAAAGTTGGTTACCGAATTGTTCTGTTCCTTTATGCCTTAATGAGGTTCATGGAGTGAACCCTGTAACTGTATGAAACACTGAAGAGGAAACAGTTTGCAGTCGTACTCACCTTATCTAAATGCCTGCTTACTCTTCACAACTGTAACCTAACCCGAGTATTGCACCCCTTCTCGACACTCCTCTGTTTCCCCTGGCAAGTGTGGAGGAAGTTTTAAAAGAACATCCAGAACTTGCTTTTAGTAATATGCAGGCTTTATGGAGTCTCGCTCCTGTCAATTGCTCCATTTCTCAGTCATTTGACATTCTGCTTGATGTTGGCATGTGTCTGAGGTGCAGCAGCGACACTCATTGTTCATCATTTCAAAGACAGCATGAGAGGTACCAGTTTATTCATAGAATTTGTGGAATTGTGTTGCATATAGACAGATAGAGACACCTTTTAACAGGCACAGAGTGATTCCCCCCAAGTCCTAAATGCTGGCAATTAAGT
The DNA here is from genome assembly GCF_045679555.1 of Salvelinus alpinus. Taxonomy (NCBI): domain Eukaryota; kingdom Metazoa; phylum Chordata; class Actinopteri; order Salmoniformes; family Salmonidae; genus Salvelinus; species Salvelinus alpinus. The sequence goes on from NC_092090.1 coordinate 28,614,711, forward strand.
TGGGAAAAGTGCAGAACGAGGGCTGGTACTTTATCCTAGTCTGATGCAGCTGTTGAATGTCAACTTAGTTTCGCAGACTAAACAGCATTTACTTGGGTTGGATCAAAAATGCAACATGCAATTTATTGTCTTGAAAAATGCTAATAACATTTCTGACATGGATTGGACTTTACCCTAACCCTAATCATAGCTTCATTACCACATCCTGGTTCAAACCTAACTCTATTCTCAACCCTAACCCTAACCATAGCTATTCAGCTATTCTTGTTTTGGTTTTACCATATTTCTATTTTGACATTATTTGGAGAATATTTTCAATTTAATTCTTGATAAAGAATTCTTTCTAGTGCCATCATGTGGTTGTCTATAAGACCCTAATCACAGAGGAAAATGTTCAGTGCTTCAGTTAAATCTCTCATCTTTTCACCTCTGTAAATGACAGGTCTACGTTGCATTCAGAAAGTAAGCAGACCACATCACCTTTTCCACATTTTGTTATGTTACAGCCTTATTCTAAAATGTACTGAATATTTTTTCCCCCTCAAAAACAGTTTTTTATACATTTTGGCAAATTTATCAACAAAAATCTAACTGAAATATTGCATTAACAAAGTTGTTCAGATCCTTTTCTCAGTACTTTGTTGAAGCACCTTTGGCAGCGATTACAGCCTCAAGTCTTCTTGGGTATGACGCTACAAGCTTGGCACACCTGTATTTGGAGATTTTCTCCCATTCTTCTCTGCAGATCCTCTCAAGCTCTATCAGGTTGGATGGGGAGCGTCGCTGCACAGCTATTTTCAGGTCTCTCTAGAGATGTTCGATCGAGATCAAGTCCGGGCTCTGGCTAGGCCACTCAAAGACATTCAGAGAGTTGTCCTGAAGTCACTCCTTCGTTGTCTTGGCTGTGTGCTTAGGGTCATTGTCTTGTTGGAAGGTTAAACTTCGCCCCAGTCTGAGGTCTTGAGCGCTCTGGAGCAGGTTTTCATCAAGGATCTCTCTGTACATTGCTCTGTTCATCTTTCCCTTGATCCTGACTAGTCTCCCAGTCCCTGCCACTGAAAAACATCCCCACCTCGTTATGCTGCCACCACCATGCTTCACCATAGCGATGGTGTAAGGTTTCTTCCAGACGTGACGCTTTACATTCAGGCCAAAGAGTTCAATCTTTGTTTCATCAGACCAGAGAATCTTGCTTATCATGGTCTAAGAGTCCTTTAGGTGGCTTTAGGCAAACTCCAAGCGGGCTGTCATGTGCCTTTTACTGAGAAGTGGCTTCTGGCCACCCTACCATAATGGCCTGATTGGTGGAGTGCTGCAGAGATGATTGTCCTTCTGGAAGGTTCTCCCGTCTTCACAGAGGTACTCTGGAGCTCTGTCAGAGTGACAATCGGGTTCTTGGTCACATCCCTGACCAAGGACCTTCTCCCCCGATTGCTCAGTTTGGCCGGGCGGCCAGCTCTAGGAAGAGTCTTGGTGGTTTCAAACTTCTTCCATTTAAGAATGATGGAGGCCACTGTGTTCTTGGGGACCTTCAATGATGCAGAAATGTTTTGGTACCCTTCAACAGATCTCTGCCTCGACACAATCCTGTCTCTGAGCTCTATGGACAATTCCTTCAACCTCATGACTTGGTTTCTGCTCTGACATGCACTGTCAACTGTGTGACTTTATATAGACAGGTGTGTGCCTTTCCATATCATGTCCAATCAATTGAATTTACGACAGATGGACTCCAATCAAGTTGTAGAAACATCTCAAGAATGATCAATGGAAACAGGATGCACCTAAGCTCAATTTCGAGGCTCATGTCAAAGGGTGAATACTTATACTTATGTAAATAAGGTATTTAAAATAAAATAATATATACATTTGCAAATCTTTCTAAAAACCTGTTTTTGCTTTGTCATTATAGGGTATTGTGTGTAGATGGATGAGGGGGAAAAACAATTTAATCCATGTTAGAATAAGGCTGTAACCTAACAAAATGTGGAAAAGGTGAAGTTGTCACGTTCCTGACCTGTTTTCCTTTGTTTTGTATTCATTTTAGTTGGTCAGGGTGTGAGTTGGGTGGGTTGTCTATGTTTGTATTTCTATGTTGGGATTTTGTGTTCGGCCTGGTATGATTCTCAATCAGAGACAGCTGTCAATTGTTGTCCCTGATTGAGAATCATACTAAGGCAGCCTGGGTTTCACTTGTGTTTTGTGGGTGTTTGTTCCTGTGTCAGCGTTTGGGCCACACAGGACTGTTTCAGGTTAGTCACGTTTGTTGTTTTGTTAATTTGTAGTGTTTGTTGGTTTGCCATTAAATCATGAATACTTACCAATCCGCATCTTGGTCCGATCCATGCTCCTCCTCGTCTGAGGAGGAGAACGACATTGACAGCCGTTACAGAAACACCCACCAAACCAGGACCAAGCGGATTGGAGAAGGACGGCAAGAACAAAAGCAATGGAGAGAAGAGGAATGGACATGGGAGGAGATCCTGGACGGCAAAGGACCCTGGACTCAGCCAGGGGAATATCGCCGTCCCAAAGCGGAGCTGGAGGCAGCGAAGGCAGAGAGGCGCTGGTATGAGGAGGCAGCGCGGCGACGCGGTTGGGAGCCCGAGAGTCAGACCCAAAAATTTCTTGTGGGGGGGCACACGAGGAGTGTGGCAAAGCCGGGTAGGATACCTGAGCCAACTCCCCGTGCTTACCGTGGAGTGAGAGGGCGTCGTACTGGTCAGACACCGTGTTATGCGGTAAAGCGCACGGTGTCCCCAGTACGCGTGCTTAGCCCAGTGCGGGCTATTCCACCTCGCCGCACTGGTAGGGCTAAGTTGGGCATCGAGCCGGATGTCATGAAGCCGGCCCAACGCATCTGGCCACCAGTGCGTCTCCTCGGGCCGGCATACATGGCACCAGCCTTACAGATGGTGTCCCCGGTTCGCCAGCATAGCCCAGTGCGGGCTATTCCACCTCGCCGCACTGGCAGGGCTACGGGCACCATTCAACCTGGTAAGGTTGGGCAGGCTCGGTGCTCAAGAGCACGTGTCCTCCTTCACGGTCCGGTATACCCGGTGCCACCTCCAAGTACCAGTCCACCGGTGGCAGCCCCCCGCACCAGGCTGTCTCTCCGGGTTCTCTCTCCAGCTGTTTCCACCTGTCCAGCGCTGTCAGAGCTTTCCTCCTCTCCAGCGCAGCCAGTGCCTATACCACGCACCAGGTCTACAGTGCGTCTCAGCCGGCCAAAGTCTGCCGTCTGCCCAGCGCTGTTTGAGCTGCCTGCTTTCCCAGCGCTGTATGAACTGTCTGCCTGCTCAGCGCTGTCCGTCGGTACTGAGCCTTCAGAGCCGTCCAGCCAGGACCTGCCAGAGCCGTCCAGCCAGGACCTGCCAGAGCCGTCCAGCCAGGACCTGCCAGAGCCGTCCAGCCAGGACCTGCCAGAGCCGTCCAGCCAGGAGCCGCCAGAGCCGTCCAGCCAGGAGCCGCCAGAGCCGTCCAGCCAGGACCCGCCAGAGCCGTCCAGCCAGGATCCGCCAGAGCCGTCCAGCCAGGATCCGCCAGAGCCGTCCAGCCAGGATCCGCCAGAGCCGTCCAGCCAGGATCCGCCAGAGCCTTCCGCCAGCCAGGATCCGCCAGAGCCTTCCGCCAGCCAGGATCCGCCAGAGCCTTCCGCCAGCCAGGATCCGCCAGAGCCTTCCGCCAGCCAGGATCCGCCAGAGCCTTCCGCCAGCCAGGATCCGCCAGAGCCAGCCAGCCAGGATCCGCCAGAGCCAGCCAGCCAGGATCCGCCAGAGCCAGCCAGCCAGGATCCGCCAGAGCCAGCCAGCCAGGATCCGCCCCTCAGTCCGGTGCTGCCCCTCAGTCAGGTGCTACCCCTCAGTCTGCTACTGCTCTTTAGTATAGTGGGATTGACATGGAGGGTGGACATTGGGAGGAGGCCACGGAAGCGGGGGTGGACTATGGTGGGGTGGGGACCACGACCAGCGCCAGAGCCGCCACCGTGGACAGACGCCCACCCAGACCCTCCCCTAGACTTTGTGCTGGTGCGCCCGGAGTTCGCACCTTAAGGGGGGGGTTCTGTCACGTTCCTGACCTGTTTTCCTTTGTTTTGTATTCATTTTAGTTGGTCAGGGTGTGAGTTGGGTGGGTTGTCTATGTTTGTATTTCTATGTTGGGATTTTGTGTTCGGCCTGGTATGATTCTCAATCAGAGACAGCTGTCAATCGTTGTCCCTGATTGAGAATCATACTAAGGCAGCCTGGGTTTCACTTGTGTTTTGTGGGTGTTTGTTCCTGTGTCAGCGTTTGGGCCACACAGGACTGTTTCAGGTTAGTCACGTTTGTTGTTTTGTTAATTTGTAGTGTTTGTTGGTTTGCCATTAAATCATGAATACTTACCAATCCGCATCTTGGTCCGATCCATGCTCCTCCTCGTCTGAGGAGGAGAACGACATTGACAGCCGTTACAGAAGTGGTCTGAATACTTTCAGAATGCACTGTATACTACTACTAACAGAGTAAAAACATTATAGTCTACTAAGAGAACTATTCTCTTCAATTCCTAATTGTGGGACGTGATCAATAACTTTTTTGAAGATGAAGGGACCAATATAAAAAAAATACACTTTTCTCCTTTGTAACTGGCTGGTGTCCACTATTTTATTCACAGTAACAATGTGAACAGTGTGATGCTTCCAGTCATATCTAATATACATCACATGTAAGGTGCTGGTTAATGTTGCCTAGGGGGAGAAAACCAGCATTAGGGGGACCCAGAATTGTCATTAGGATGCATGTGTTAAAATGACACCAACCCCCTAACCTCGACTTATGCTTTACATTTATGATAATCCATCACTCCACTGCCATCTTCTGAATATTCACAATGTATGGGACGTGTTTTGAGTTCATACAGCAGTCAGGGATCCTGTTTCGAACAGGGAATATAATATATTATGTCCCCTTGAGGGCCTTTCTGCTTTCTCTCTGTCTGTGGGTGTATAGTTCTGTTGTTGGGGCTAGTAATGGCCTAGGACTGAAACTTGGAGTCCTTTTGTTGAGTGTTCAGCCCCTAACCGCAACCAGGGCCTGGGTTTGATGTGTCTTCTGAAGGCCAGCTGCTTTGTCAACACTCAAGCCTCCCTGACACTGTGGGAGCCCAGGGCCCCGGGGCAGTGGGGGGGGTCTCTGGAGCCTGGTGAGAGAGAGAGACAGACAGACACAGGAGGGGGGAAGGGTGCGAGTGTGGCCGTTGCCCGAGGCGAGAAGGGAGAGAGCTCTGTGCTGTGCAGCAAGCTGATTACATTTGATGGTCACAACATGCAATCCCACCAACCTTACTTGGAAAAAACAGTTTTGCACACTGAACGTGCAACAAATCATGATGTTTTTGTTTTTGTTTCATCCTCATATAGAATATTACATAGTACTACTGTATATCATCATAGTTTTTGAGTTTGCCTTTGTTACAAGGAGCAGGATAAGGCATTTTAGACCTTAAGTCATTAGTGAGTGTTTATTATTACTCAGATATTATCATTAGGAAATCCTCAATACCAATTTTGGTAAACAAAGACAATGGCTGCTCCAAAACCATCAGTAGCATTCTCAATACTACAGTATAACTCAGTTACTATAGAATATGGTATGTGTTTTCATGAGCCTGTGAGTCTGTGATGTGTCTCCTTTGAGCAGTGAATCACACTGTGAATGTGTTTGCAGTGATACAGACACTTGGCCAGAGGCACTCTTCTCTCTCAGGGCAGCAAGGCAAGCCTCTCCACTGTGCCGCACTGGCCTGATGTCAGGCTGAAAGGAACGCTAGCCGGCCGGGGCGCATTCACTCTCTTCCCCACCCTGTGGTCATAGATTTCTTTCAGTAACACTTTGCGTTAAGTAGCCATTAGTTACGCCAGGTTTCCATTGTGAGCAACCATACAGTGTGTTCGCTTACACATCTAAACGACTCAGTCATGTATGGTCTCAGTGCTGCTATCCACTCTGTTTTATCCCTGACCTCATCCTGTCAGGTCCTAACTCAGAAATACATCAAGTTCTTCTACTTCTGTGAGTTCACATTAGAATAGCAGAGGTTTCAGTAGCCAGTGGACTGGACTGGACTGGACTTTGATAGTGGGTATTAAAGTAAATATGTTTTTTTCTTCAGTTTCGCAGGAAATATAACTACATCATTTTGAGGCACATTTGAAATGTGAATACTTCTATAAGGGTCCTCAGATACCTCAATAAGTTACTTGTGGTGTATCAGTTTACTATCTAAGTTTACAGCCTGTAAAAGTACCAGCCTTTAATTGCCATTCGTGAATACATCAAAAACATTTAGTTATTCTATATTGTAAAGAGTCGATATATAGTGGTCTAAGACTGTACCATCGTGACCAAGAGGGACGAGACAAGAGCTCCTATCTCCTGCCCTGGAATGAGTTCCTGTTTCTGTGGTGGTGCACCTGCTCTCTCTCTCCCAGGCAGCCCTGATACACAGAGCCCTAACCCCACAGGCACTCTCTGGTAACTCCTGTCTGATTAGCTCCTCAGGAGGACATTGTTCCAAAAGCAATTCACTAGACTAGACTCCCCAGTATTAATTTAGTCCCACCAGAAAGGCCCATCCATCCTGGGCGGGACGGGCTCTGCTCTGGGCCTATCCCCCGGCCTGCTAATAGAACGCCACCGCCTGCCCTGTCACTATAACTGATAGTCCCATGTAGTTTGTTGCCTCCGCGTGCGATTCTATCCCATCAGGCAGTGCGATGCGGGCCCCTCACTCTTTTTCCTCTCTTTCCCATCCTCTCTCTGTCAGCAGTCGTTCACTTGTTCAGGGCCAGGTGTCTCTCTGTCACTCTCATTCCTCATTCTACTTGATGGAGGAGATAGACAGCTAGGAAGGAAGGTGTCAGAGAATGGAAATGATTCACTGAATACTGTGCTCGGTATGTCTCTCTCTCCTTGAAAGGAGCAGTAGAGGAAGGCATAGAGGGAAATAGATGCAGGGCTTTTTAGGTGTGTGAGATAATGATGCTGTGAGCCACGGGCAAGAAAAATAGCCTGAGTAAAACAAAGTATTTCAACCTTGTTAGTGTGCTGTAAGTGTTATTCAGACTGCAGTTTGAGTACTTCAGTAGACATGAGACAACTCTGATCTGCGATGATTAAAATCTAGGGAGACTTTTTTTCAATTGGTAAAGGAACCCTGCTGATTTCTGCATTGTGCTATAGGATACCTACAGATGTAGGATCTTCATTTTTATCACTGAGAAATTGTTGTTGAGAATTTTCTTGCACAAACTTAAAAAGGCTTCTAAAGATTGTAATTTCCACTTTAAAAATGTAGCAACCCCTACAAATGTTTCAACCCCCCCAGCAAACTGTCTCAAATTAAGATTCTATATCTGTACCTGTTTGTTAGCTGTGCCTGGAGGTGAGGAGGTGTCGAATGGAGAACATTATACACCATAGACTAATTCTTTACAGAAGCTAGCCAACCTCTGCACCTATAGACTAGGGCAATCCTGTCTGAGTAGTTCTATTAATTCTACCCTCATAAGTGTCACATGATATTTGAAATAGACATTCAAATACATACATGCATGAAATATGATTTTGCTTCATGAGACAAAAAGGAGACACACTTTTTTCATCATCAATGTGACAAGCATCACTAAACATGCCTTTATGAACTGAAGGGTTGTTAATGGGATGTATAAATTACAACCAAGGACTAGTGGTTATTTGAGCCAATCCTAGTGTATGTCTGTAAGATATATAGAACGAGATACATGTGTCTGCCAAAATAAAGGAAACACCAACATAACGTGTCTTAATAGGGCGTTGGGCCACCATGAGCCAGAACAGCTTCAATGTACCTTGATATAGATTCTACTTAGTGTGTGGAGTTCTATTGGAGGAATGCGACACCATTCTTCCATGATAAATTCCATAATTTGGTGGTTTGTTGATGGTGGTAGAAAACGCTGTCTCAGGCACCGCTCCAGAATCTCTCATAAGTGTTCAATTGGGTTGAGATCTGGTGACTGAGAAGGCCATGGCATATGGTTTACATCGTTTTCATGCCCATCAAACCATTCAGTGACCACTCGTGCCCTGTGGATGGGGCATTGTCATCCTTATGCCTGCTGATCCTATGGGGCCATAGCCATGGCGGCCAAAATGATGGCCTGCCCAGTATTTTTATACATGACCCTAAGCATCATTTCTTAATTAACTCAGGAACTACACCTGTGTGGAAGCACCTGCATTCAATATACTTTGTATCCCTCATTTACTCAAGTGTTTTCTTAATTTTGTCATTTACCTGTACTAAACTTGTACTAACTGTTTACTCCATCTACCAAGTGTCAATATATTATCTTTGTCCTTTCCCTGTCTCTCCTCCCCACTCCTCTCCCTCTCTAAACCGTCTCATCAGAAAATACTTACTCCTGTCCATCCTCATCACTGCACAGATGTTCCACACAGCCTAAATGTACTTCTACATTAAAAAAACATGTGCATAATGTCGTCATTAGGGGAATACTTCTGTTCCTTAGATAGTAACAGACACACAGGAGTATCTTTTTATCACCCAAATGTTGCAGCGATCCAAACATCGCTTTATCGCCTCTGTAGAGAGATAGCTATAGCCTGAAGGTTAGAGAACGACTCTATGCCCACCCACCAGCTTGCGTGACTAGCTTAATTATAGATCCTGTGTGTATTGATACAAGTTCATTAAAGCTGTTGCATAATTCATGTCAATGACAGCATATAGCTTAATTAAAAGTGTTGCAGTCGATTTTACGGATGTTTTCCTTTCAAATCTGAGCTCTGACAACAGCCGTGACAACTTTTGAATTATATGCTGAAACAAGTGGCAATTTTATTATACATGGCATGTGTATGAACTCACACTGTGGTTACATCACGTTCTATTGAAGCACTGGATACTACTGTCCAGTATGCAATATTTATTTGTTCAGTAGAATTTTCACATCATGCCATTTGTTTCAGATCATGTGCTGCCACCTTGTGTTCATGTTGGATTTGTCCAATAACAGGGAATAGTGCAATAATGTGGCCGTTGGTGTATGTGCCATAGAAATTAACATAAAATTACACAGATATATTTCATAAGTACATGAAAGTGTTTATGTATGGCTTTTGAATATGTTATGACGTTCTTCTGTAGGTGCCCTTCAATTAAAGTGTTACCAAAGATTTTAACCGTGGAATAAATATCTATTCAGACAATGGCCAGACACAGCCTTGCCATCCTGCCAAATGCTGAACCAGGCCTGTATCCAGGCTCAACAGCTTGTTGGTGGATGAGCCAGTTAACCAAATGAGATGACGTCTTAAAGCCGAGTGTTTAAGGATATGTCCACAATAATAATGTGTTCTGTGGATTTTGAATAGAAAAAGCTAAACATCTCTTATGTTTCGTTTTGCTTGGAATCAAACAGTTATTAATAGACCCCTAGCAAATCATTTTAATGAGCTTTACTCCTAAATAGTTCAATGCAGAGGGTGCGTCTTGGGTGTGTTCCAGCACATTGTCAAAATAAACAAGAAATTCATGTGAAAGTGAGAAAATGACTCTGGCATGCATATGAATCAGATGAGCTCACCCACATCATCAACCTTTGATGAAATATTATTTAGATAGATGTCTCTGGAATGCAACCCGCTGAATTGAGAAGTGAAAGCAAAGCAGCAAATTTGTTATGGTAATGAATGGGAGAGTGGGCCAACCCGTTGATCTGATTCAGGTTGTCATGCCATCACAGTGTCAATCATTTATTTGTGTGTGTGCGTGTGCGCGCGAGCACATTTGTGTGTGTGTATGGGTGCGTGCAAAAGGGTTTATGCTCACCAACAGAGAGCTGTATTATTTCTTCACAGCAGAAACATTGCCACAATTTTCTTCAGCCATGTTAAAGTTTACCTCACAGGCAGAATTAGAATGTTTAGCTGTGGGCTTAATTGACATTAGTAGAAAATAGAATTATTATTGAAATTCAAATCATTATTTTTTTTTAAATATCTAACACAGTACAATGTTTATGAGTTGAGAAGTTGTCTTCTGTTTTCACTTCAGCAGTCTTCTTGTATTCCTTGTTTCTGTAGCCTGGAGCTGAAAGAATATAGAAGTTCTCTCCACTGCATGTCAAGAGATTTCTCCCACTAATGAGGTAGATGGATGGCCTTTGTTTTCTGAATGGATTTAAACAGAATTTTAAACTTCCTGACTGTTCTCATGACTAATAAAGAAGGCTGTTGTGGAAATCTGCCTACAGCGTTTATTCAAATTCTCTCCACTCTACATATTGATCAATTTGAGCTGACATGTTCATCCACCACTCGGCTCCACTAAAAAACTAAGCAAAATGTGCAAAATTGTAGGAAATTATCTTTAAAACAGAAAAATTAAATCTTAGACTCATTGCAAAATGTGTAGAATAGCTTGAAATTTGCTTTAAAACTGAACATTTTCTCACAACCCCATGGCAGAATATGTAAAAGTGCTACAAAAGGAAGTCGATGGCCCAAGGGCCCCAAATGCAGTAGTCCGGGCTTGATTACATTCACAGGAGCCTTCAAGATAACATTTCTTGTGGACTGGGAAAGAGTATCTAGGCCTTCTTTCCTTGCCTACGAATTGAGTATACTTCCAACGGATGTTGAAATAGGTATATTTTGGAGAGACAAAATAAAGAGTATACGTAAACCAGGGGTGCACAACTTTGGTTTGAGTGTGTCTTCTTACCTGAAAAAGTGTCTTTTTGACTGTTTCCACATGCGGAAACTGTTGGAGACAATAACATTTTAAATGGTTTGTTGAGAGTGTTAAGCATGAAAAAGAAGCAGCATTGTGAAAATGCCAAAGACAGTTTATTAGTAGACACTCAGCAGACAGAAACCAACCACCTGCAGAATGTCTTCCTGAAATACACCTTTTTTTTGATTGGCAGTGTAAAATAAGGCAAAGGGTTCCAGACCATGTACAGGTATTTATACACTTTTGCACCAACGATAAAACAGGTATACATTCACTTGTTACCGTAAATAGTTTTGATATATCTGTGTTGTACCCATAGACCCACATACTTACATTTCCAAGAAACCCCATAGAACAGGGTTGGTGAGTGAGGGAGAATTTTGTAGGTTAAAGTAATACCTATATTATGCTATTTAGCTTCGGAACAGAGTCTGGCTAACTACATAGAATCAGACCACCATCTAAACAACATATAGATTTTGGAACTGCAAAACCCAACACACTACATTGACATAATCCTATAATATTTGCCATCATAAATATGTAATCTCTTTCTGTTTCGTCTTAAAAAATATATTAAAATCTCAATATAGTGTCTATATATAATTCAAATAATCTGCATTTCTTTGTAATTGGTCACATAGAGAAAGGCATCTCCCCCTGTGCTGTATCCTTTTAGACACCCCCCTGGCTTGTCTGGGGTATTCATTCTGACTAGAGCTGCAGAGCAGAACACAATTGAATATGAGGATCATTCTACTTACTTGTTAGAAGCCTATTCAGTTAAAAGCAGCAACCACGTTTCAGGGACAAGTCGATAATATGACCTGTATACACTTCACAACACAACAGCATATGCAATTGAGTTTCTTTCTGTTACACTGTAACACTGTGTTACAGACGGATTTCACAAAGCCAATCAACCCAGCGTTCTAGCAGCCAGGAATGAATCATATTTCTGACTTATCCAGGAAACTGTGTTTGATTGGCCCCAAGTGTGCTTGCCTCTCCCTGCTTTCCCACTGTGCAGAATAGCTGTGGTACTCTACTGTGGAGCTATAAATCAGTGTTGTTCATAGGAGGTAAAAGAGGATATTTTGAAATACTTCTCCAATTGCTGGCTTCTCTGAACATTAGCTTTCTCACACAGATCCTACAACCCATTGCCTGTACAGTTTGTGGGACAGTAGATTGTGTTATTATGGGCTGTGTAAGTTGTTACCCTGTTGAGAGATCTCATCGTAAAGCTGTCCTCACAGTTGTCTGTCTTGTCTCAGTTGTCTGTCTCAGGTCTGAGTGTGTCTGGGCTGTGGGCCAGGGCTTACTCCTCCTCAGAGCCATGAAAAGAGATCATAGCAGCAGCTCCAGTTGTTCTCTCTCACACACGTCTCGCTCTCTGTTACACACACACACACACACACACACACACACACACACACACACACACACACACACACACACACACACACACACACACACACACACACACACACACACACACACAGTGTCAGTATAAGAGATGGTGTCAGTGTTCTGCTCTCTCTAACACTGCAGGGGCATATTGGGTAATTGGGGAAAGATTGGAGTGGAATTTTTACATGTCCATGTGTTAACCAGCATGTTTTACAACAGGGGTGTCAAACTCATTCCATGGAGGGTCGACTGTATTCTGGTTTATGTTATTTCTTTTATATTTGTGTCGAATTAAGACCTAGACAACAAGGTGAGGGGAGTTCATAACTAATCAATGACCTTCAATGTTCAGTCAACTACAAGGGAGGAGCAAAAACCTGCAGACACTTGGCCCTCCATGGAATGAGTTTGACACGTGTTTTACAGGGTCTGATGTACAGGGGGACACAAGAGGCCTAAATATAGCCAGATATTCTCTACACACACTCACCATATAATTACTGAAATAACAATCAGTGATATCAGAAATGAAAATCCCCACAAAGAAGCAGTGAATATATCCATTATAGAAATACATAGAAAAATATATATAGTCATCTGAATGCCCTTTGTACAGTTTTTAAATATTAGTGTCAGAAAAAGCCTTGATGACAGTGATGAGGATGTTTATTCTAAAGGGTAGTGGGATGGTGTGGTAAAGTAGTACTTAGGAATACTTAAGGGGGATGCTGCCCTATAAGACTGTCCAGACACACTCTCCAGCAGTAGTGTGGCAGACTAATGCTCAGTTTGAGTCAATATGTTTTTGGAGAAAGAATTTGCTACACTAAGTGCAAAAAATGATAGGTGGGTACCACTTCACGTAACACATTTTAAAGCATTGAACTGTCTTTTCACGTCACTGACTGTGCAGTGATAAATTGTTTGTGAGTTCGATGTTTTGCAGTTAGGCATCGGTATTTAATACAGGACCACATTGACATGCCTGACCGAGACATTGTTTTCATGTGTTGATCTTCTAGTAATACTTGTAAAAGGAAGTCATTTTTATGGTGCGCTCCTCCACTTAAAGCCAGGGGAGATTTGAGTACTCAAACAGAGATTATAGAGTCAATCAATACAAATCTTTAAAAGGTTTGGAGTAGTTAAACATAAGGTAGTCCATGTAATAAAAGTCATAAGCTCTCTGTCTCTCTGAAGTGCTGAGCTGTGCAAAGTAGCGATGGGTTAAATGAGTTGAAGTCCTCTCAGCCTTGGGGTTCCTGTCTTTAAAACTGGGGAAGGTGAGGTTATGCGGGGCACCAGTTCTACGTAGTAAGAAATTAGCCTCCTCTTCCATGGTCTCAAACTTGCCGATGAAGTTGTAGTCCAGCAGACAAGGGCTGCACAGCTGGCTGGTAGGCTCCCAGTGAATGTCCATGCCCACAGGCCTGTGCACATCCAACAGATACTGCATGAACTCCTGGAAGGTCACTCCGCTGCCTGTCCTGAGGGCCACCTTGGAGGCGTTTACCCTGTACTTGGAGATGATGGGCTTCCCGAATACAGGATGATAGTAGGTGTTGGGGTTCTCAAACTTGTCCCTGAAGGCGGACACCAGCCTCTCCAGGGGTTCGCGGACAAACAGGACTTTGGTGTAGGTCTCCAGGCGCTGCGTGATGCCCTGGCGGTCGAAGCTGTCCAGCCTCTTGAGGTGGTTGCCGTAGTGGACGGCGTCATGTTTGATCTCGTGGGTGGACGACGCCAGGCCAGACAGCACCATGAGGATCCTCTTCCAATTGGAGCAGCCCGCCTTGGGCACCTAAAGAAATAAGATTAGATTTAAAAAATACTTTATTAATTGGTTTGTTAAATCATTGCAGCCAGCATCACAGTCATAATGAAAAAAACACATCAATAATCAATAAGTTGTATAAATATAGATAGCAGTATATAACAGCAATATTCAGAAGCCCAATAATCAATATGCAATAATCAGATCATCAATAAGCCACCTCGCAGTACAGCAGCTTGTACTTGTCCTCCACATAGATCCGGGACACGTGGTGAGGTGTGATGGTCCTGGAGATGCTGCTCTTGTACTTGGCACAGACCTCCTTCATCAGCCTCCGCCGAGCTTCCTGGATGTGGGACAGTCTGTGCCACTGCCAGCTCTCCTCAGGAGAGTCCGGGGAACCCGAGGAGGACGAGGAGGAGTTGAGTGAGTTGTTAGAGACCACAGGGCTGGTTTTCAGTAGTTTCCTGTGGCGCTTGGTGACGCGCAGGGAGCCCATGTCCTGTTCCCTAGAGCCAGGGGTGGCTGAATGTCTAGTCCACTGGAAGGCAGGGAACTGCATGGGGGGGATGGGGCCTTCCACAGCCAGTCTCTGGTCCTGGCCTGGGCTGAATCTCACACCCTCACTGTCCTGAGTACACAGTGCCTGATGGACAAAGATAACACATCGACTTTACATATGGCACTCAAAGATGTCAAATGTATGCAAGACTTCAATAACAGGTGCTTCTACATCTGCATTGCTTGCTCTTTGGTGTTTTAGGCCGGGTTAGTGACATTTAGGCCGGGTTAGTGACATTTAGGCCGGGTTAGCACTTAGTGACATTGCTTATGTAAAAAGGGCTTTCTAAATACATTTTATTGATTTGATTGAACAGGTGTTGGTTATTTAAACTTCTCTGGGATTCAAAATGAAAATATGTTTATTCAGTGAAACACTCTTTGTAAAGTTCCGTGAACTAATTCACCAACCCTCTTTTAAAAACCTTCGGTGGATTTAAAAAACAATCTATACGTTCCTGATTTCTGCAGTGCTCAGACTCAACACTTAGTGGTGCTGTTTCTCTACATCTTGACCAACTCTCCAACCTTTCCGATTGAAATTCCACACACTGTAAATGACTGGGTGAACTACCAATAAACGGAGCTCTAATGTCATATAAATGTCTTATAAACACTTAATGGGAAATCTAAATTTGAATCATCTACAGGCAGATTACCATGGTAAGATGGCCTGAGGCTATCATGCGTTTTGACATTTTATTTCAATTAAAAGTCATTATGGCGCCATTAAGGCAATAGATTGCATGTATAATCCTAATTGTACAACGGATAACGTGATGGGAACACATCATGAATTTGTGCTCATCTCCTATCTGACATCCATTGGATCAGATGCCCAGTACTCCCACCTATATCCCCTGGGAAACCTCCAAAGGAGGAAGCAGTAGTAGGAATGGTTCCCTGACCGTTTCATTTTGGGAAGCAGAGCAGGATCAGCCACAGTGTAGCCAGCCCACATCAGAAACCCACATGCAGGACTCACACTAATGGAAGTCTCTCATCTCTATTGAGAGCAGGACACCAGAGCAAACTGAGGTCAGCGGGAGGAAAGAGAGGAACCAGAAGGAGTGTGCCTGACATAGCAACCAGCCGTGGCTGTGCTCTTTCTCCTGCAGCCTCAAAGCCAGCTAGTCTCACACTGAACCCCCTCGTCTCCTGGCTGGTATTACAGGAGGTGGTAGTCTAAGCCCTGGATGTGCCCCCTCTCTCTTTCTCTCTCTCTCCTACAGCTACACACTGAAACAACCCCCTCATCTCCAGGCTGGTATTACAGTATCTAGTAGTCGGAGCCCTGTCTGTGCCCTCTCTCTCGCTTTCTCTCTCGCTCCTGCAGCCTCACACCAAGACCTCCACAGAGCCTTTATCCCCTGGCTCTCCCTGGGCTGGACCAACTCAGTGGCCTTGTGGTTAGAGTGTCCGACCTGAGACTGGAAGTTTGGAAGTTCGATCCCTGGCCGAATCATACCAAAGACTGTAAAAATGCACCTCAGTCTGTTTGGCACTCAGCATTAAGGAGATAGACTGGGGGTAAGGCCCTGCAATAGACTAGCATCCTGTCCAGGGGTTGCACGCTACAGAAACAGGCTCCTGCTCCTATGAGCCATTCCAGCTTGCAAAAACCAAGACTACTTTACTCTCCATGGGCTGCAGAGAGCTGGCCTACCCCTGGCACACTGGGGGAAGCCTTAGGTCAGCCTTGCTACACTGATGTTATCAGACACACACACAGAAACTGCACTGCCACTCAACACCATATTAGATAAAAAACACATACACTCTCTCTCTGTTTGAAAGGAGGAGGAGGAGTAGAAAACAACGTACCTCTCTGGACTGCCGAGCTGTTCCTCTTAGCTTCACACCTGGGAAGAGAAGAGAAGAGAGAGAGAGAGAGAGAGAGAGAGAGAGAGAGAGAGAGAGAGAGAGAGAGAGAGAGAGAGAGAGAGAGAGAGAGAGAGAGAGAGAGAGAGAGAGAGAGAGAGAGAGAGAGAGAGAGAGAGAGAGAGAGAGAGAGAGAGAGAGAGAGAGAGAGAGAGAGAGAGAGAGAGAGAGAGAGAGAGAGAGAGAGAGAGAGAGAGAGAGAGAGAGAGAGAGAGAGAGAGAGAGAGAGAGAGAGAGAGAGAGAGCACTTAAGTAAACGAGACAACATGTTTAGTTATTGCTTGTTGAGGAGGAGAGGTAGTCCTTTGATGCATCAGACCCAGGTAATGGAGTGAATTCCTCCTGCTGTAATATCAGGTAGAAGGCCTGCTGACTCACTGTATCGCTCTCCTCTCCTCCACATCAGCTGCTTTACACAGGGGGGAGACAGAGACAGGTAGCTATCTAGATCTATTTAAGTAATGAATCTGCAGCACCATGAAACGTTGGTAAATGAGTTGTGTTTTGATGGTCCTAGTTGTGGGGTAAGGAGTCTGTGAACTATTTGCTAGGTTGATTTCTTAGTGGGGTAGCTAGAAAAGATAGATTGGTTCTGCGACACAGAGAGGAATGTCTGAGCTGAGGGACAAACAGACAGACAGGTGGTGACGTGTCTATTGGCAGATGTGACTGAGCCAGTCAACCAGTGGGACAGGACAGACAGGCGTTGTGTTTAGTGTGTGTTCTCCAGCTGGACATCTCCTATCCCGGGGTCCCCCATCCCCTCCCCCGTCCCCCTCTCTCGTTGATGTGTAATCAGGCTGACAGCTTGGCGGATGGCTGTGCGGCTGCTGATGGGAGAGGGGCTCAGACACTTTTGCCAGAGTGGCCTGTCACTTCCAATCTACAGAGGTAAGTAATAGGAACCTGCAGAATGAGGGGGACCCAGATGTGGGTCACGGCCCACCACCCCCCTTAACTGGTGAGATCTGCAAGGCCCCCGTCTCCTCTAACACTTAGATACGTCTCAGAGGGGCTGGGAGAAAACCATACAACCATACAGCCAGATACAATGTTGTTTTAGATTAGTATGCACTGCAGAAGGGCTTGGGGGGTTGGTTGTTGTAGTGTCTGGGATTCTGTTTATTCCTCTGTAGCAGGTTTAGGGAGGTGATGGCACACAGTTTGACATTTTCTAATCTTGTTCAGCTGTCGGAGCCTTATTTGATCTCCTAACCCTAATAATGGCTCAGTGCATCTTGTATGTCAGTTGACATTGTTGAATATAAAACACATGCATATCTAACAGGACACACCATACTATTACCAAGATAAAATGTCCACTACACACAGCACTGCTAGGCTCCAATGGCTCACGCACGCATGCACACACACACACACACACACACACACACACACACACACACACACACACACACACACACACACACACACACACACACACACACACACACACACACACACACACACACACACACACACACACACACACACACACACACACACACACACAAGCATCTTTCCTGGACTATCTCATCTAGACACATGCTTCACCATTGATCAGGAACCCCATCAAGCCAGTAATTGAAATCTCCTGAGGTCTAATAACTGCTTCCTGCTAAGTGCTGTTTTTGTCAGGAGCACTGTGTTGTCACTCATACTGCTCTGCTCACTAGCCTGGTACCAGATTTCTTTGTACGGTCTGGCCAACTCCTACTGTATAGTAATTGTCACGTTGTATGGGGTTGGCAAGACTCCACAAACAGATCTGGGACCAGGATTTTGTCAGTGATGTTGCTCACTGTCACAACCATAGCTTTATCCATAGAGAAACAGTATAATAGTGTTCTATTTAATTATGTGGCTTTAATGTGCTGGATTATAGCCAGTTTTACCCCGTGCTGGATTCTCCTCAAATTAGTACAATCAGTAATTCCAATGTGCGCCTCGTTGGGTTCAATGCAAGTTCACTTTCTGTCTGTTGAATTGAATACAGTTGAGTACATGTCTTCACTGCTTGAATTTAGATGAAATTGACTTTGTGGATAGGTAATTGCATGTGCAATAGATAGCTATAAAAATCTCAGTCTTTCACTGATCTTTCAATTAAAAAGGAAATTAATCTTTGCCTTTACTAATACATTTTCTCTCTCTTTCCCCTAGTTTATCTGGTTCCCAATGCAGTCTGGGTGCTAGGCAATGCCCTGAATAGCATCAAAATGCCTTACTGTAAAAAGCTGTGTGTTTAGTTTTGTAAGCAACATTTATGTCTATACCATGAATTTGGTTGAAACTAATATATATGTTGCTGTTTGATTGCAATTTCACCCTTAAACAAACTATTCTATTGATTTTCTCCAGGCTGTGAAACAATGATCAATTGTTCAAATTTGCTTCCTTATGAGGTTCAGCAAATTCGCTTCTACAAGTTAGGAATCCACAAACTCTGCCGAAGTGATGCAAGTAAACGTGTGTTCATTTGTCTTTTATTTCTGTGTCACAAATTGCAGCAATAGTACAAAACCCAGGTGAATCAAATGAGCATGCAAGTCCCCATTGACTTAACATATTCATTGTGATGGATAGCATAGCTGAAATATACTTCCTTTCATTCAATAACAATTTTCTCAGTTCTTTTTATCTTCCATTACAGTAGCTGAGCAGATTGAAGGTGGATAATGGATATTAATGCATTGTTATGTGATGTGATCAGATGCATTGCCTTCCTGCCTAACACCTTCAGAGAACAGTCTACATTCCCACACCCCCAACCTTCAGCTTCCCAAGGTTATCCTTTCAATATGGGCCCTGAATATCCATGTTTCAAGTTTCAAGTTGTATTAGTCGTATGTACGGGATACGCATGGTATACATCGTCCAACGAAATGCTTACTTGCAGGTTGCTTCTCGAAAATGCAACAATAAGAAATAATCAAATATAAAAATAGGAACATCAAGTAAATGGCTCAGTAGAATAGAAACATTGCAATAAAACAGGAAAGTGGAGCAGGAACCGGCAAGACGCGTGACCTCCTCAGCGTCGCCATGGTAATCATAATCTTAATCAATGTAGAACCAGGTCGGTGTTATTGTGGGAGTCATGAAAGCAAAGGCCATATCATTAGTGGGATCCATTACCGCCTTTCCCTCTGAAAGACCTCTGTCTCTCTACGGCTCTCCTCCGATACCGACACGCATCAAACACTTCCTTCCTTCCCCCGATCGCTGCCACCACAGCCGCTCGCCTCATGCAAACGCAGCCGCGGCAGAGAGGAGCACGAGGCAGAGAGGAGCACGAGGGACAAAAACAAGATGAAATAATGAGCTTGTTAAATGAAGGATCACTGCCATGGACACAGGGAGGAACTTTTTAAATGCCCTATTCTTAACCAGCAGAAACTCAGGAGAGAGCCTGGAGGAAGACAGAGAGACTTAGTGTCCATGCCCCCTCCAGGCCTGTGCCCGCGGTGGGTAAAGAGCAGCCACTAGCTTTTCATCATTCAGCTCACTGAGCCTGTAGTGTCTTAGCTCTTATGACTTTAAGGGTATAATAAGGAAGACTCCGAATACAAGGAACTTGGGGCTTCACATTTACTGAAGTAATTAGCAAAACAAGATTAACGTGGCGCATCTATTTTGTGAAGTGCACCAGTCCCTCCTGCAGCAAAGCACCCCCACAACATGATGCTGCCACCACATGATGCTGCCATCACGGTTGGGATGGTGTTCTTCGGCTTGCAAGCCTCCCCCTTTTTCCTCCAAACATAATGATGGTCATTATGGCCAAACAGTTCTATTTTTGTTTCATCAGACCAGAGGAAATTTCTCCAAAAAGTACGATCTTTGTCCCCATGTGCAGTTGCAAACCGTAGTCTGGCTTTTTTTATGGCGGTTTTGGAGCAGTGGCTTCTTCCTTGCTGAGCAGCCTTTCAGGTTATGTCGATATAGGACTCGTTTTAGTGTGGATATAGATACTTTTGTACCGGTTTCCTCCAGCATCTTCACAAGGTCCTTTGCTGTTGTTCTGGGATTGATTTGCACTTTTCGCACCAAAGTACATTCATCTCTAGGAGACAGAACGCGTCTCCTTCCTGAGCGGTATGACGGCTGCGTGGTCCCATGGTGTCTATACTTGCGTACTATTGTTTGTACAGATGAACGTGGTACCTTCAGGCGTTTGGAAATTGCTCCCAAGGATGAACCAGACTTGTGGAGGTCTAAAACAAAATGGTCTTGGCTGATTTATTTCTATTTCCCCATGATGTCAAGCAAAGAGGCACTGAGTTTGAAGGTAGGCCTTGAAATACATCCACAGGTACACCTCCAATTGACTCAAATTATGTCAATTAGCCTATCAGAAGCTTCTAAAGCCATGACATAATTTTCTGGAATTCTCCAAGCTGTTTAAAGGCACAGCTGTTTAAAGGCACAGTCACCTTAGTGTATGTACACTTCTGACCCACTGGAATTGTGATACAGTGAATTATAATTGAAATAATCTGTCTGTTAACAATTGTTGGAAAAATGACTTGTGTCATGCACAAAGTAGATGTTCTAACCGACTTGCCAAAACTATAGTTTGTTAATTAACAAGACATTTGTGGAGTGGTTGAAAAACAAGTTTTAATGACTCCAACCTAAGTGTATGTAAACTTCCGACTTCAACTGTTAATGAGCTGCATGACGCTGCAAATGTATTGGCTTTTATTCAACCTTTGATCCTAACTGAAGGTCAGAGATTGGACAGGATCGCAGGGGTCGTAGGCTACAGTCTTATTAGTGGAAGTCTGAGGGCAGGCCAGCATGTATACAACCAGACTGCATTAATCAGCAGCCCAAGAAGCATAAATAACACATGGCTTGACTCATATGTCTCAGCTGTAAGAGAACAAGCTAAGCATAATGAACCACATCAATATTCAGTGGAATACAACTGAAAGCAGCGAAAGCTGAAAGAAAGCTATTTAAAATAAAGTTGGAGATGCCTGCTGCCTCCACATGAACATCTTCAGTATATTGTTTTCAGAGTAGTTGACTTTCATGCTCTGAGACATTACAGCTGTTCTAGCCAAGGCATCACCACACTGCTGCTTATTAGTTTATAACAAGCTCAAGGTAAGGAAATGCAGACAGTCCCTTCGTATAGGTGATTCCCATGGAAACTGCGGGTAACAGTGTTATGCTGTATGTAGTCGGATGGGAAGGGGCGGTTGTGTTAATATCATGCAGAGTCGTCAGAGGCATGGTTGGTTGGCAGCTCATGAAAGCAGAGACGTGTAAACAAATGCTACCTGTCAGCAGCGATCCACGGGTTAAATTAATTATCTGTGCTGAAGCCGCAGCACCAGAAGGCTTTAATTGGCACATATCTTATTAGGATGCTTGAGAAGCTCTTGACCTATCAGCAGAGCACGCATGCCACAGCAGCACACGCCACAGAGCCCCTCCCCTCCCCTATCGATGACAGCTCAGACAGGGTGCTGGAGGTTGTTATAAAAGTTCAGAAAGTGGAGCACTTTTTGCACGTAATGTTTTCAAAGTTGGCTGGTTCGCTGCCAGATATTAGGAGAGGGAAGGGAGGCAAGTCTGCGGGGAAACGGCTGGCTGCTCTCTTGCCTGTGTCTGTGGTGGAGGCAACAGATGGAGAGGAGGACTAAAGAGTGGAAGGTGAAAGAAGAGAGAAAAGCTAGATGGAAGAGAGAGAAACAGATGAAAGAGGGGGATATTGCCCTCAGTGTTTCCATGTGGTGTCTGTGTTCAGACTACACATTATCTCTGAGCCACTGGAACCTCTCTCCTCTCTCCCGTAGTTGAGATGCTCTGGTCTCTTCTCCTCCCTTTCTTGCTCTCCTCCTTCTCCTCCTCTCCTCCCTCTCTTCCTCTCCTCCCTTTCCTCCCTCTACTCCTCCACCTCCTCTCCTCCCCCCTCTCCTTCTCTCCTCCTCTCCTCCTCCCTCTCCTCCCTCTCTTTCCTTCCTTCCTTCCTTCCTTTCCTCCTCCTCTCCTCCTCTCCTCCCTCTCCTCCCTCTCCTCCTCTCCTCCTCTCCTCCCTCTCCTCCCTCTCCTCCCTCTCCTCCTCTCCTCCTCTCCTCCCTCTCCTCCCTCTCCTCCCTCTCCTCCTCTCCTCCTCTCCTCCCTCTCCTCCTCTCCTCCCTCTCCTCCTCTCCTCTTGTATCTTCATTAACCAGTGGTGATCTACCTGCTGAATATTTGCTGTGAGATAGGTAAATGGAATTGGCCCTGTCACTGTTTACTTTGGCCTCTCTTTTAAGTAAGCCCTGCTGTTTTCACGCACTCTGTGTTTTCCTGTCACCGGCCCCACTGATTACAGGCAGGCCTGATGAGGGCGGACATGTGAGTGGAGCTGTGGAATAGTGGGTGGAATGCTAAGTGAAATAGAATGCAGACGGGACAGCCCCGTCCTTGTATCTGTGGATAAGCTTCAATGCTTCTGCACTGACCACAGTTCAAGTCAGTAATCCTAGGAGGATGAGGAGTGGAGTGCCAAGGGTTACTATGGGTTATAAGGGGAAGATTGCTGTCTCTCAAAACAGGAGTAACAACCCCGACTTTTGAAGGTGGAGGGGATTAGAGGAGATGCTGAAACAGCCTGATCGTATTGCTCCTTGACACTGACCTACACATGGGCATCGCTCAAATTGATTACCTGTCAACAGCAAACCTTGGAAGCTGTCTGTATGAGTTCAGCAGGAAGACAGGATAATGGCAACAGGAATGGTTGAGCTCGACACTTAGACTGTCTGACTTTTTTCTGTGCTGTCGAAACCAAGCCTACATTCATAACAAGCCCTGTAGACTCTGGGCTGCAACAATCACAACCTCCGCCTCCCCTTCAATAACACTCCAGGCCTCTATGGTAACTCCTCTTTAGCTTTAAGCCTCCCCTATTTTCTGCTATCTACCTTCCCTCCAGTCTCAGCCCTCTCCTATTTTCTCCTAGCTACCCTCCAGACCCTTACTTTGCCTCTCCATGCTTGTATTCTACCTCTCCCCAGAGTGCCTCATCTTTCAAGTACCCCACCTTTGGCCTCCAGCCTTCAACCTATAATTTCTTCTCGCTTCGTGCTACGTGCCCCCTGACTGCATCTGGTTCACTCCAAAAACAAAACAACAGCAGCAGAAACAACAACAAACAACAACAAGACTAATAGTACCTCTACTACTACCTCTACTACTTCTACCACTACCACTACTAGTACTACTACTACTTCTACCACTACCACTACTACTACTAGTACTACTACTACTTCTACCACTACTACTTCTACCACTACCACTACTAGTACTACTACTACTTCTACCACTACTACTTCTACCACTACCACTACTACTACTAGTACTACTACTACTTCTACCACTACTACTTCTACCACTACCACTACTAGTACTACTACTACTTCTACCACTACTACTTCTACCACTACCACTACTACTACTAGTACTACTACTACTTCTACCACTACTACTACTACTACTACTACTACTACTACTTCTACCACTACTAGTACTACTACTACTTCTACCACTACTACTTCTACCACTACCACTACTACTACTAGTACTACTACTACTTCTACCACTACCACTACTAGTACTACTACTACTTCTACCACTACTACTTCTACCACTACCACTACTACTACTAGTACTACTACTACTTCTACCACTACTACTTCTACCACTACCACTACTAGTACTACTACTACTTCTACCACTACTACTTCTACCACTACCACTACTACTACTAGTACTACTACTACTTCTACCACTACTACTACTACTACTACTACTACTACTACTACTTCTACCACTACTAGTACTACTACTACTTCTACCACTACTACTTCTACCACTACCACTACTACTACTAGTACTACTACTACTTCTACCACTACCACTACTAGTACTACTACTACTTCTACCACTACCACTACTAGTACTACTACTACTTCTACCACTACCACTACTAGTACTACTACTACTTCTACCACTACCACCACTACTACTACTAGTACTACCACTACCACTACTACTACTACTACTTCTACTACTTCTACCACTACTAGTACTACTACTACTTCTACCACTACCACTACTACTACTAGTACTACTACTACTTCTACCACTACCACTACCACTACTACTACTACTACTTCTACCACTACTACTACTACTTCTACCACTACCACTACTTCTACCAGTACTACCACTACTAGTACTACTACTACTTCTACCACTACCACTACCACTACTAGTACTACTACTACTTCTACCACTACCACTACTAGTACTACTTCTACCACTACCACTACTACTACTAGTACTACTACTACTTCTACCACTACCACTACTACTACTACTTCTACCACTACCACTACTACTTCTACCACTACCACTACCACTACCACTACCACTACCACTACCACTACCACTACCACTACCACTACCACTACTACCACTACCACGACTACTACTAGTACCACTACTACTACCACTACCACTACTAGTACTACTAGTACCACTACCACTACCACCACTACCACTGCTACTACTAGTACTACTACCACTACCACTACTACCACTACTAGTACCACTACTACTACCACTACCACTACTAGTACTACTAGTACCACTACCACTACCACCACTACCACTGCTACTACTAGTACTACTACCACTACTACCACTACTAGTACCACTACCACTATCACTACCACTACCACCACTACCACTACTAGTACCACTACTACTACCACTACCACTACTACCACTACTACCACCACCGCTACCACCGCTACCACTACTACTACTACTACTAGTACTACCACTACTACTAGTACCTCTACTACTACTAGTACCTCTACTACTACCAGTACCACTACTACCACTACTACTATTACTACTACTACCACTACCACCACTACTAGTACTACTACTACCACTAACACTACTACCACTACCACTAGTACTACTATTACCACTACTACTACTACTTGTACTACCACTACCACTACTACTACTACCGCTACTACTACCACCACTACTACCACTACCACTACTACTACTTCTACTACTAAAATGATGATGCTAATAATAATACATAATTTTTTGTGCTTTTCACACAAGCAGCTCTTCCTTCCTGTCTGATATTGATTGGGTGGCTATACCGTGTAGTGTTGTGTTGTGCTGTGCTGTGTCTGATACAGCCTGTAAGACAGGCTGGGCTGATCGTCACAGCACAGCAACTATTTCTCAGCTTCCTCCAGAGCTTTGTACTAATGAGAGCAGGGTGTGTTATGCCGCGCCACTCTGCTCCACACCACGCTGTCTGTCTCTGTCTGACTGATGCTCTCAAACGCCTGAAATAACTCTCCCACACGTCAGGTGGCTCGTGACCCTGGGTCTCCAGAGCTGAGGTGTCACTGGGAGATGTGAAACACACACAGCTACTTGTGGATCCTGCTAGGGATGACATAGCCTTGCATACTGACTGCTACTGCCAGCAGACCACAGTGCTGATGTACCTATGTAAGAGGAAACAAACCAAAAACAAAGCTCAGACACTAAGGCATTTAGTGAGTTCCCTTAAATATGAGGGGGAAACAGCCTTGTAGAATCTGTCTGATCTGTCTGGGTCTGTCTGATCACTTGATCATTTAAAATGCTCAACCACCTTGTCTGCACACACACATCCTGCCTGGCTCCACCCCTCTCCTCTCTCTCTTTGTGTCTCGCGTACCTTTCTGTCGGCTCGGCTCCCGGCGCTGGTAATTTGACAGCTAGCGGACTGGACACGCTGTAATTGGAATAATATTTACGTGTCACGTGTGACAGCCGAGGGATTTCTCCAATTACTCCATTCAACTCCAACAGGGGAGAGAGTCGGTGTGTCAAGCAGTAGTAAGAAAACACTAATGTTAAAGACATGAATAGTGCAGATTTCACTAGATGTCTGGCCAAAGAGAACTGGGTTAATCAGACAAATGAGACATCTGGCCTTTTGTCAGATGTGTTTGTATCTGAGGCGGAGGGGGAATACTCTGTTGGATTGGACTGCTGCTGCTGATATGACTGGGCCAGATTCTGGTGCTGCTGTGAAGAACACGCACAGTGCTGTTGGTTTCTGTTAGTTTCATGATTTCTGCTTAATGACCCCCCTCCGTACTGTATAAAATGTGCACACCCTCCCCCCCTTATTGAATGACCTATAACTCAAAATAATGTTTACGACCACAAATAACATATACACGTGGATATCGATTTTGCAACTTCAGCATGCTTTTGTGGCACATTCAAAGCCATGCAGGCCGGTAGGTTGATGGTTGGCCGACCACCACGGATGAGCTCACTCTCCCTGCCTGTTTCATTACACTACGATCAGAATCGGCTGCAGAAAATGATCAGCTAGGGGGAAATCAGATTTTCAAAATTTTTATGCTATATTTACAATTATATAAAATATATGCAACAATTTTTCCACCAAAAGGTTTCTGTGCCAATGCACCACACAACCAATAAGCAAAGCATACCGACTTTGGGGGCTTCAACATCATGGTTTGCATTTGAAACACCACAATCAAATATACACTACCGGTCAGAAGTTTTAGAACACCTATGTCTTCAAAATGTCTGATGTCTTCAAAATTATTCTACAATGTAGAAAATAGTAAAAATAAAGAAAAACCTTGAAAGAGTAGGTGTTCTAAAACTTTTGACCGGTAGAGGACTATGTCAATCTCAACAGATACATCCCTCCCTACATTCTACCCAGTAAAGAAGACTTGGCTTGACAATCTCCGAATGTCATTAAACCTGTTGATGTTTTGTAACAGATGTCTCTTCCCATTCATCAAATGGCGTGGCTGGTGCACAGTTTTGATACTGGAATGATATTTTAGATGAACGTGTGCAGGTAAAACATAATGGTTGTGTTTATGCCGCACATAGAAAGTAATACATTTGAAAAGTTCAATGACAAATATTTAGGCTATATTGAAGCGTTAGGTTCTAGGTGCGCAAGGAATAGCCGCTCGGATCGGAGAGGAGGCAGAGCGCACGTTAAACTTCCCTGAATAACTGGGCCTGCTGGGAGCATATGTGGCCATATTATAATAGGACGACTTCATTTGGGAGAATTATGATCCATAACAGACAGCGCATCTCAGTATCAGAAGTAAAAATACAGCCAGACTGGTACTGTGCCTTTTTAGACCTTATAGACTGTTAAGAGTAGAGTCACGACTGACTCAAATGGAATTAATGGAATGAAATATTCAAATCACAAGGCTTTTGCACCGTTATTCAAATGTCATTTTCACTGCAGTTTACAGCCTAGAATATCATTTTGTACTCACTTGAAAACAATAATGCAATTCTTCATTGCATGGTCTTGTTGTAGGCTAGTCTAGATCATTTGATTGTCCCTAAACAAGATCAATAGGGGAGCTTTTGATCTGCGTGTCTCATGTCTTCGCTGTTCTTTCATGTGCAGTGATGCACGTGGTCTCTCCGCTGCCTATCAGCTATTCCTCTATGTTCTTGTGGATTTATATTGAAAATGGGTGCGGCTTTGAATGATTTTCTGTGGTATGATTGCTAGTTAGCCTATTGCAGATCTGGACAAACGATCCTCCTACCACTATTGTCACTAGGAATGTTGGATAGAGGGCAGGATAGACAGTTAGACTGGTAGATTATGTTGAGCTGTGGCATAGTTAGCATGCATAAGGGAAGTACCGCAACACCTTGATATTGGAGGCGTATGCAAGATGATGAGGAAATGGAAGATATTTCATAGTAAAACCGGTGAATGTAAACACAATACCCCAATTGTTGGTAGTAATAAACCACACAACACTCCCCAAAGCAAAAAAAAAGTTGACAACCCTCCTTGTATTTTGGACCCCCCCCTCTATACCCCATTATTTTTCTAACTGTCCCTAAGGGATCCAGATGACCCACAATAGGAAGAGATGATAGGCTGCTGCTTTCACAGATCTGGATGACCAATTAGAAAACCACATCAAGAGGTTGGTCTTGGTAAATAGAGTGGCATTACTCACTGGCATTACTTCGGATAACGACATTGACAGAATTATTTTGCACATTGCAGATGCACAGGCAGATAGACGCACATTGCACATTTCTCTAGACATTATTCTCTATACTTGCTTGGGTTTCAGACATGGTAGTATCAGTAGGCTACAAAGATCATTGAGCAAGTCACAGGAAATGAAACAAACACATCAGTTTATCAAGCCCTTCCTGTGCTAACCAATACAGTCCAACCTCTCATTGGCAATTTAAGTCCAGAGATAGACCCCATATAATGAAGCTGAATAGGGGTTATGAAGTATCAAAGGGAATTCAGTGAGCGGATGGTTATGCACACAGCAGTAGCCTGTCTTTTATTCATGGCGTGGTGATCTGAGCTGTGAGCCCAAAGTGTCTCAGGCCAGTCTCCTGCTGTCTGTCTGTCAGTACTACCATCCTCCAATAGTGTTCCTTCCACTGAGATCCTATGAATTCTCTATATTTATGAGGATTCTATAGTTAATTATATGGCTCCTTCCTTCCCACCTAGCCAAGGTCTAGCTCAAGTACACAGGCTTTGTGATGTTCAGATCAGTCTAAGTTACAGATACATTAGTGTTCCTTTCTTCCTACACAACCACGGTCCAGCTCACTCACCTCCTGATGTGTACAAGTGCTTTTGTGTTCACTCACATCAGTCTTGGTGTAATTTACAGATAGATCCATTAGTATAAAGATATTTACACAAGGGGTTCCCAAACATTTTCACTCAGGCTCCCCTTCCAGTATTGGGGAATAAATAGCTCTCTAAGGTATGCAATGACTATCATGACCTGCCCTACAGTTTAGGAACCACTGATTTACACTGTGTAGCTACATCATAGCTACATTACTCTTATAACTATGGGGGAAAAAACATCTCCAGTACTCCTGGTTAGGCACCACTGATGCGGATTTGATTAGAGCGCCATCAAAGGCTCCATTACGGGATTTCTATACGAGGATGGAGTGGCTAGATGACTGGATGTGTGTTGTGCTCTTAGGGCCTGGCTCTGTGTCTAAAGGCAGAGATAAGGCTAAAGGAGGCAGGAGGCTGAGGCACCTCTTTGCTCTGCTCCACTCCCTCAGGACAGACAGGCAACGGCCCAGAACATCATCCCCCTCCTCTGCCTAGTTCAGCTACGATAGGCTCCAGTAAAGTGTGCAGTGTAGTGTAGTGCAGGGCAGTCAGAGAGAACAGAGTTGTCCATAGGAAGGAATCACGTCAGGCAGGCCCAGCAGACCTCGTGAGCACTTTCAGACCTTCTGTCATCTGTGAATGTTTACCTGAGGGTAAGACACTCTCTGACCATCTGTAGCTCCAGCACACTGCCCTGCCTGGCTATACACTATCTGGAGAATATGAGGAGGGAACTCCTCTGTGGCACTTATATAAGGCACTTTACCAATGTTATACCGGGCATCCCAGCTCACACAAGTCAGGTCAAATGTAATTTTAAATTTGATCTAGTTAGTATGTCATGCTTAGGCAGGCAAACAGTACAACCTCAACATACAGTGTATTTTGTGGACCGGTAACTGAACAGCAAAGATAGCCCTATCTTTTACATGCAGAGTCTGATAGCAGGAGCACTCTTCAGCTATGCTCCATTAGCTAATTCAGTTTTAATGAAACTAATGATCAGACTTGAGATAATCATACTGCGCCCAGACTGGGCACACTGTTGTTGTGTTGTTTGTTTAAAAAAATAAAATGTCACAGATACACTTTTTTTTATTGAGAGTAAATTTAGTAAGCTTTTGTCTACTTTCCTTTAATTTTATTTTTGTATGTGGTGTATTTATTTTTAGATTTTTGTATATTACACACGACACACTCATCTACAGTGCTGTAGTGTTGTAGCTAGAGTTTGCAGTTGCCACTAGCGTCTCTATTCACTGCTACTTCACAACTTTTACCATCGTTTATAATCTATTCTGCCTTGTTTACATTTTCCCTTCTGTGGAAGTCGCTATTACTGGAGCTTTACTGGACTTTCTAACTTTTAGATAGCTCTGCAAGCTGTGGCTAGCCTACCATGTTTTTAGCCAAATGGCTACCAATGGCTAACCATTGAATCTCCACTGTAGCCGCTGTGAGATGTTCACTGAACTAAAGGACGAGGAGGAAGACCGAATGCACTCGGGGCAGGGATTTGTCTGTAAAAAGCTCCTCCTGTGTGACCGGATGATTGATTTATTTTTATTTAACAAATTCTTATTTACAATGACGGCCTGGCAAGAGGCAAAAGGCCTCCTGTGGGGACATGGGATAAAAAAAAGTGATTTAAGACAAAATGGACAACACAGACAGAAGACACTGGCAACAGCACAAATACAACAGCAAATAAACAGTGGATGTGTGTGTGTGCGTGCAGGCATGTGTGTGGTGTGTGAAGTAAAACAACATGCTTCCTTACATAAGGCAATGCAAACTAGTGACATCGGTTAACAACTAGTTCAAATCAAATCAAATTGTATTTGTCACGCACCAATTTTTTTCTTTATTTTTATTTTACCTTTATTTAAGGTACAACAGGTGTAGACAGTGAAATACTTACTTACAAGCTCTTAACCAACAATGCAGTTTTAAGAAAAATACCAACAAAAAAAAGAAATAAAGTAACAAATAGTTAAAGAGCAGCAGTAAAATAACAATAGCGAGGCTATATACAGGGGGTATCGTTAGTCAAGGTAATTGAGGTAATATATACATGTGAGTAGAGTTATTAAAGTGACTATGCATAGATAATAACAGAGAGTAGCAGCAGCGTAAAAGAGGATGTGTTGGGGTGGCAATGCAAGTAGTCAGGGTAGCCATTTGATTAGATGTTCAGTAGTCTTATGGCTTGGGGGTAGAAGCTGTTTAGAAGCCTCTTGGACCTAGACTTGACCTAGACTTGGGTGGGGGGGGGGGGGGGGGCTTTTCCCCAATACTGGAAGGGGAGCCTGAGTGAAAATGTTTGGGAACCCCTTGTGTAAGGGGCAGTCTATGACTAGGGTGGCTGGAGTCTTTGACAATTTTTAGGGCCTTCCTCTGACACCACCTGGTATAGAGGTCCTGGATGGCAGGAAGCTTGGCCCCAGTGATGTACTGGGCCGTACACACTACCCTCTGTAGTGCCTTGCGATCGGAGGCCGAGCAGTTGCCATACCAGGCAGTGATGCAACCAGTCAGGATGCTCCTAATGGTGCAGCTGTAGAACCTTTTGAGGATCTGAGGACCCATGCCACATCTTTTCAGTCTCCTGAGGGGTTTTGTCGTGCCCTCTTCACAACTGTCTTGGTGTGCTTGGACCATGTTAGTTTGCTGGTGATGTGGACACCAAGGAACTTGAAGCTCTCAACCTGCTCCACTACAGCCCTGTCGATGAAAATCATCTCCTTAGTCTTGATCACATTGAGGGAGAGGTTGTTGTCCTGGCACCACACGGCCAGGCATTTGTATTCGTATGTTCGGACATACAAATATATGTCTGAACATGTCTCAATTCCTTTACACTCCTCCAGGGACACCAGGTCCTGCAGTTTTAGGTTGACTGGGAGGGAATTCCAACACCAGGGGTCTGAGTAATCAAAGGACCTTTTCCATGCTCGGTTAAAATGAGCATAGAACAAGATTGAGATCTGAGCTTGTATGTGTTGATGACATCGGGCGGCTTCAGAGAGAAGCTAAAGCAAAGGAGCTAAAGCAAAGGGAGAGCCTCATCAACAAGTTCACCGACGTTGCTATAGCCCAGACTAAGCACATCTCACCTTTAAATCTCTCTCTCACCCATAGGAGTGGTGAGATGGGCAATACCGACCTGTTCCACTCCTCGGAGCAGGTGGCTTGCTTGACCCTACAAAGGACCTGGACGGCCCCTTCCTGCCTTGGAAGATCTGCTATGCCTAACAAATAGCTGCCCACCACTGGAAGTGACTGTCTGGCCCCAGGAACTAGCTTTGGCCCTGGAGGTGAGCAGTCCCAGGAACTAGCTTTGGCCCGATACCAGGTGAGCAGTCGCTACCTTCAAACAACCAGGTGATAACACCAGTCCCACCAATACACAACCATCCGAATCGCCTCCAGATGGCAGCCAGACAGCCCCCAACAGAGGTCCACCTCACCACCGGACTACTGCAGCATCGGTCCACCAAGCCAATGGAGAACCTCGTAGCTCCTCTCAACAGCGCCACTCTCCAAGGCAGCGGCCTGTCTCCAAAAGTGTTGTATTCTGAGGCAGTGAAGAGAGTAGTAGAGGAAGATGGGTCCAGTGCAAGGGATCCTAAGAGGCTCCCTGTGACTAGGCCGAGGTCAATAGAGAATGATAGGAATAGCATGTGCTACAGTAAGGTTGGCTGGTTTCTTAGAGTTCATAGCCATGGTAGTGGAATAGTGGGGAGGTTTTAATGGGTGTAGGGTTAGTTGGTAGGGCAATTTCCTTCCCTTTTCCCTGTCCCTTTCCCTTCCCTTTTTGTGTCACAATGTGTAATGAATTCACATTCTAGTACTGTAGGTGGCGGTGTATGCACCTTTCAATTGGTTGCGATCTGCCAATACAAATTTATAGAAGTAGGAGAAGATAATAGGATAATCTTTAGGAGAGATGTGAGAAAGAGACTGAATAAGTGAATGAATAAAGTTTTTGGTGTCAATCAGCTTTGAAATCAGCATATTTTGTGCTATTGTATCACAAACAAAGTACTAGGGTAGTGAATTGATGTTATCTTTAGCTGTCAGCTAGCAAGGAAAGACTGTGTTAACTTCTGTGCAGCATGAATGGGGAGCTAACATGATGCAGCTCAGACTCCCAGTGCAGGCTAGCAATGAGTAAGTGGAGCAGGCCAAATGCACTATAATAAGGGGTCGTCTGCGCTGATAGACAGGCTTAATCCATCATACCCATTTGACAGAAGTACCAAAAGTAACAAAAATTCGAATTTCTTACAGTTTTTCCCAATTGTTTACACACTAAAATTGGAACTTGAAACACAATCACCGAAACCTGAAATATGTACCAAATCCCTAAACCAAGTCTGCAAAATTGGAAGCACAATTCCTGCTTTACATTCAGTTTTCAATTCTATATCTGTCACGCCCTGACCATAGAGAGCCCTTGGGGTTCTCTATGGTGCAATAGGTCAGAGCGTGACTAGGGGGTGTTCTAGTCTTGAATTTCTATGTTGGTGTGAGTATGGTTCCCAATTGGAGGCAGCTGATGATCGTTGCCTCTAATTGGGGATCATACTTAGTGTGGTCCTTTTCCCACCTGCGTTTGTGGGATATTGTTTTGTTTTGGTTTAGTGCTATGTGCGCTAAGAACTGCACGTTCCTTTATTCTTTTTTTTTTTTTTTTCAAGGTTCACTTTAATAAATATGTGGAACTCTACTCACGCTGCGCCTTGGTCCGCTCATTATGTATACAACGAACGTGACAGAATATCCCACCACTACAGGACCAAGCAGCGTGCCATGGAGGAGAGCTGTACATGGGAGGAAATAATGAGTGGATGCGAGACCCTTCCTTGGCGGGAGTCGCCAAGGAGTTTAGGAGGACAGCAACAACGCCGGGGTCCGTGGCCACAGAAACCCCAAGATTTTTTTGGGGGGGGGGCACAAGGGCCGGTCGGCCTAAGAGAGAGCCAGAGACCGTCTGGGACTCGATGGAGCAGTTTAGGGGAGGATATCGGAGAGAGGTGTTGGCTAGGAGTATGCTGCAGTGCAGGCGTTTTGAAGAGCGTGTCATCAGTCCGGTGAAATCTGTGCCGGCTCCACGCACCAGGTCTCCAGTGCACCTCCCCAGCCCGGTACATCCTGTGCCGGCTCCCCGCACTCGCCCTAAAGAGCGTGTCATCAGTCCGGTGCCACCTGTGCCGGCTCTACGCACCAGGCCTCCAGTGCGCCTCCCCAGCCCGGTACGTTCTGTGCCGGCTCCCCGCACTCGCCCTGAAGAGCGTGTCATCAGTCCGGTGCCACCTGTGCCGGCTCCACGCACCAGGCCTCCAGTGCGCCTCCCCAGCCCGGTACGTCGTGTGCCGGCTCCCCGCACTCGCCCTGAAGAGCGTGTCATCAGTCCGGTGCCACCTGTGCCGGCTCCACGCACCAGGCCTCCAGTGCGCCTCCCCAGCCCGGTACGTCCTGTGCCGGCTCCCCGCACTCGCCCTGAAGAGCGTGTCTTCAGTCCGGTGCCACCTGTGCCGGCTCCACGCACCAGGCCTCCAGTGCGCCTCCCCTGCCCGGTACGTCCTGTGCCGGCTCCCCGCACTCGCCCTGAAGAGCGTGTCATCAGTCCGGTGCCACCTGTGCCGGCTCCACGCACCAGGCCTCCAGTGCGCCTCCCCAGCCCGGTACGTCCTGTGCCGGCTCCCCGCACTGGTCCACCAGTGCGTGTGTACAGTCAGGAGTCTCCAGCGACGGTTCACGGTCCAAAGCTTCCAGCGATGGTTCACGGTCCAAAGCTTCCAGCGACGGTTCACGGTCCAGAGCCTCCAGCGACGGTTCACGGTCCAGAGTTCCAGCGACGGTTCACGGTCCAGGGCTTCCAGCGACGGTTCACGGTCCAGGGCTTCCAGCGACGGTCCACGGTCCAGGGCTTCCAGCGACGGTCCACGGCCCGGAACCTCCAGCGACGGTCCACGGTCCGGAGCATCCAGCGACGGTTCACGGTCCGGAGCCTCCAGCGACGGTCAACGGTCCGGAGCCTCCAGCGATGGTCCACGGCCCGGAGCTTCCTGCGCCGGTGCCCAGTCCAGGCACGGCGTCCAGTCCCGCTCCATGGCCGGAGCCTTCCTCTGCGCCGGTGCTCAGTCCAGGCACGGCGTCCAGTCCCGCTCCATGGCCGGAGCCTTCCTCTGCTCCGGTGCCCAATCCGGGCACGGCGTTCAGCCAGGCTTCAGGGTCAGATCCGCGGTCTGAGCGGGGGCTACGTCCCGCACCGGAGCCGCCACCGACGCTAGTTGCCCACCCTAACCCTCCCCATCCAGGTTTTGGAGTCCGCACCTTTGGGGGGGGGGGGTACTGTTACGCCCTGACCATAGAGGTCAGAGCGTGACTAGGGGGTGTTCTAGTCTTGAATTTCTATGTTGGTGTATGGTGATGATCATTGATGATCATTGCCTCTAATTGGGGATCATACTTAGTGTGGTCCTTTTCCCACCTGCGTTTGTGGGATATTGTTTTGTTTTGGTTTAGTGCTATGTGTGCTACGAACTGCAACTTCTTTGTTGTTTTTTGAAGGTTCACTTCAATAAATATGTGGAACTCCACACTTGGTCCGCTCATTATGTATACGACAAATGTGACAATATCACACTTTTTGCAAAACACTACACACAGTTCCCTACATTAGGCACAACATTCAGAATTTAAATATCTTTAGTCCCTTTTGAAAGCAACACCAATCACAATGCCAAGCTCTATACACCAATTGGCAACACCCACTCCTCACAGGTGTAAACACTAGTTGCTGAAATGTTCAGTTAGAAATCAGAGGCCACAGATGAGCTCTCCTGTTCTGGAGGAAAATGGAGAGAGGACGAGGAGGAAGATGAGGACGAGGAAGGACAGTTGATTCAGGTTGCATCTATCATCCGTACATTCAGAAATGACAACCGGTAAGTTACCTACCATCTACACTATGCTCTTTATGTATGTATACTGTAGTATACTGCAGTCCGACATGAGTAGGCCTATGTTACTCAGTGATTGTTGGCCAATGTTACAGTAATGCCATTTCATATTGAAAGAAAATAGATTATTTTAGCTTACTGTAACCAATCGTATCATATTTGTGAATCTTCTGCAGAACTGAGAGACGGCCAGGCCATGGTGGAAGACACCGGCTGTTCACACCAGAACAGGAGACCGCTATTGTGAACATGGTGGTGGCAAACAACACCATTAGACTATGAGAAATCCAGAACCACATAATTGCAGACAACACAATATTCAATAACATTCACCAGGTGGGCTTGTCTACATTAGACCGTGTATTACAGTGCAACCGAATCCGGATGAAAGGTCTACAGGGTGCCATTTGAGGAAACTCAGAGAGGGTTAAAGAACAGCGCTATGAATATTTGCAAGTAAGTACTATACTGTGAATTTACTATCATATCAGAACTGTATAGACACATTACAGTACTGTAATCTAGTGTATTGTATTGACTGCTCTACAGTAGGTCTATGTCACATATTGTCTTGTTGTCTGTTTTAGAGAGTCTTGGAGCTGGATGACGCTGCAATTCTGCACGTTTATATTTACATTGATGAGGCTGGCTTCAACCTAGCCAAAAGAAGGGGACGGGGACGGAACATTATTGGCCCCCGTGCCATTGTGAATGTCCCTGGACAGCGTGGAGGGAATATCACCATGTGCGCAGCCGTTAGCCAGCAAGGCGTCCTCCATCACCATGCCAACCTTGGTCCCTACAACACCGCCCTTCTCATCACATTCCTGGACACACTACATGGCATCCTCATTCCAGCCGAGTGGAGGGGTGGACCAGAGCAGCCCAGGTATGTTGTCATCTGGGACAAGTTTCCACCAGGCTGCTCTGGTCCGCAACTGGTTCATCGACCACCCACAATTTATTGTTCTATACCTCCCACCATATTCCCCATTCCTAACCCCAAATGAAGAGTTTTTTTCGGCATGGCGATGGAAGGTGATTGGCCCGCCATCCCCTCGCACGCATGCCTCTTCTCCAGGCAATGGCAGATGCATGTGGTGAAGTTGATGTGGGGGCTTTGGGCGGCTGGATCCGTCACTCCAGAAGATACTTTCCCTGCTGTTTAGCCAGGGAGAACATCGCTTGTGATGTAGATGAGGTGCTGTGGCCAGACCAAAATAGGAGGCAGGATGCAGCCTAATGTATTTTTTCTTACATTTTGCATGTGTTTTTGTCTTTTTGTGTTTAGAGTTTTGAAAGAATGAGCTACTTTCTTGTTTTATTTTTGTACAGAAAACCCTTTATCTTACTGAATGTTTTTCCTGGTTTTCTACGGTTGGGTATGGAAAGTCTTACATACAAAACACAAATGTTCAAAAATACTGCTTTTGGAAATAAATGACAATGTTTTTGTTACTGTACTGCATTTGTGTGTGTTTAGTTATGTATATTTGAGTAGGTATACATTACTGTAACAATCTTTTACAACCGGCTACAGTGTAACACTGAAAATGCAAGAGGCATAAACCTACTGATGGGATATTCATAGTAGTGTTTTGTGTTGAGCACATCAGTGTGTTGCTGGTTGGTAGACAGATCTAATCATATGACGCATGTGTGTGTCATTTTGATGCAAAAAAACATTTTGGAAAGAGATAAAACAATTTTGAATGTAGTGTTTGCTTTAGCTAGAGATTTGTAGAGTTTTGCATTTTGTGTTTTTGTTTCGATTTTTGAGAAAATGGGCCAAAGATTCAGCAAATGTGTCTAAACAATTGTGGAAAATTGTAATATTCTAGTATCAAAAGTACCGAAGTTAGTTTATATTGAGAATACCAGAACCCTGTGCTTTCCTGGAGTGAAAATCCATGACATTCTAGAGATGTTCCTACAATCCAGGAGCAGCTACCTGAGGCTGACTCTCTGGTAATACATGTGGGTTCGAATGACATTAAGCAGGGTAGCTCCGAATGCCTGGAGCAAGACTTCATGGACCTGATAGGAGCCGCAAAGTACGCAGGCAAGCGACTACTTACAGTATCCCAGGTCCACTTCCCTCAATAGGCCATGGGTCTAACTGCTTCAGAAGACTCACATCTGGCTTAAAACATAATGTGCCACAGTGAAAGTGTCTTTCATTGACAATTTGGACCGGTTTTGGAAGCAGGTGGATTGTTTCAATGAAGATGGAATACACCCAAACAGCTGCAAAGTACAGAGACTCTCTTCGAACATAGCACAGTCGCTAACTCAGTGACTATCTGACAGCCCAAACCCCCAGGTAATTCCCGTTTTTACTATTCAGTCCTGTGTATGGTCTGCTAGAAATTCTCTCAGTTCTAGGGATGCTAAAATCAGTCACCTAAATCCTGTTGATATACTTCACCAATTACTACTGTTTTCTCTGCCAGTCTGGCCCCTCCTTAGACTGTACACTCTCACAGACTTTAAAACGAGCCTGGAGATTGGGCTGATCTACATGAATGTATAAAGTATTATCTCCAAGATGGACATGTTGGACATTTGGGTCCGGGATTCAAATCCCGTAATTTTAGTGTGCTCTGAAACATAGTTAAAAAGCTCTGTTGAAGATAATTCCATTGCGCTTCATGATTATAATGTTTATAGATAGGCCAAAGAAGGGTGGCGGTGTAGCTATTTATGTGAAAAACAACTTTAAGGCGAACCAATCTCTCAATGTCTCGCTTCCAAAGAGATTTGAGCTACTAGTTATAAATGTTGTTATTTCCCAGAATGTTAATTTCCATGTTGCAGGGATCTAACCCCCTCCCTCTGCCACAGTAGGAGCAATCAATACTGTCTCTAAGCTGCTAGCCCAATTCATAGCCTCTGAAATAGTGATATTGGGGGATCTGAATCTCGATTGGCTAACTCCCTCATCTGCTTGTCTTAAATCAGCATGTATTGATCTAAACTTAGTCCAACTGATTTCTGAGCCCACTCATTTGAATGTAAAGAATCCTGCTAAATCAACTCTGATTGATCTGATTGAAGTACAAATATTCCTCCTAAATACCTTACTAGTGGTATATTTGCTATGAACCTCAGTGATCCCTATCTGTGTCAGAAACAAAAAGTTGCCTAAAAATAAACCACGCCTTATCACTAAGAGATACTTTTAAACACTTCCATGAGCAAGAGTCCTTAATGACCTTTACCATTCAGGTTTACTTAGTGTTAATGACACTCCGGAACTTGCTCATGAACAATTCTCTACCATGTTTATCTCTGTATCTGATAAACATGCTGCTATGAATAGATTAAGAATTAAATATAGATTCAACCCATGGTTCACGCCTGAACTTGCTGAGTTAATTCAACTAAGGAATAAAACTTGGTCTGAAACCAGACACACTGGCAGCTCTACTGACTGACTGACACATTTACTGCTTCCATAAAAAGGGCTAAATCGAACTATTTCATGAATTCCATTTCTGACCTGACCTGAAGTTTTGGAATGCTATTAAATCGCTAAAAAGAAGCAGCCAGACCTCTCTGTCCAATGACGTTCTATTTAACTCCAATACTATAACGGGCAAACTGCCATTCATTTGAAAGGGGAAATAGCAGCAATAAGGACAACTGAAAAGACTGCTCATCTCTGATGCACCCATGTTTAATCACAGACTTGCCTGCTACTGTAAATGGTGACCCACTGTTCTTTCTTCGGCAAGTCACTACTAAGGAAGTTCTGGACGCTCTCTTAGTTATTGATGTAATAAAGTCCACTGGGGCAGACATGTTTGACCCGTGTCTTCTATGGCTTGCTGCACCTCTGATTGTGGAGCAATTGACACATTTTATCTGTCTATTATCTTGGATATTATTCCTAAGGTGTGGAAAGCGGCCCTTGTTCTCCTGCTTCACAGAGGTGGTAATCCTTGCAATCTTAATAATTATCGCCCAATTTGAAAAAGTTCATGTCTAGTGAAAATATTAGAACTTGGTCAATTCTCAGCTGTGATTCTTTTTAGGTAGAAAATGTATTCTGAATGCTCAACAGTCAGGCTTTAGGCCAGGACACAGCACCATCTTGGCTGCTTGTCTAATCATAAATTAATAGTGAATGCACTAGACAGGGCACAGCACCACACTGCTCTTTATATTGATCTGTCGAAAGCATTCAATACAGTAGATCATGCACTCCTGCTACGGAGGCTATCAGAAATTGGCCTAGACCAAGCGGCCTGCGGCTGGTTCAAAAATTACCTGCACGACAGTAGTCAATATACACTACCGTTCAAAAGTTTGGGGTCACTTAGAAATGTCCTTGTTTTTGAAAGAAAATCCCCCAAAAATTGTCCATTAAAATAACATCAAATTGATCAGAAATACAGTGTAGTCAGTGTAGACATTGTTAATGTGTAGACATTGTTAATGTTGTAAATGACTATTGTAGCTGGAAACGGCTGATTTTTGGAATATCTACATAGGCGTACAGAGGCCCATTATCAGCAACCATCACTCCTGTGTTCCAATGGCACGTTATGTTAGCTAATCCAAGTTTATCATTTTAAAAAGGCTAATTGATCATTAGAAACACATTTTGAAATTATGTTATGTTATGAAAACTGTTGTGCTGATTGAAGAAATACAACTGGCCTTCTTTAGACTAGTTGAGTATCTGGAGCATCAGCATTTGTGGGTTCGATTACAGGCTCAAAATGGCCAGAAACAAATAACTTTCTTCTGAAACTCGTCAGTCTATTCTTGTTCTGAAAAATGAAGGCTATCCCATGCGAGAAATTGCCAAGAAACTGAAGATCTCGTACAACGCTGTGTACTACTCCCTTCACAGAACAGCGCAAACTGCCTCTAACTAGAGTAGAAAGAAGAGTGGGAGGCCCCGGTGCACAACTGAGCAAGGGGACAAGTACATTAGAGTGTCAAGTTTGA
The DNA here is from genome assembly GCF_045679555.1 of Salvelinus alpinus. NCBI lineage: Eukaryota > Metazoa > Chordata > Actinopteri > Salmoniformes > Salmonidae > Salvelinus > Salvelinus alpinus. Next base: position 28,655,782 of record NC_092090.1, read on the forward strand.
GAAACAGACGCCTCACAAGTCCTCAACTGGCAGCTTTATTAAATAGTACCCGCAAAACACCAGTCTCAACGTCAAGAGGCGACTCCAGGATGCTGGCCTTCTAGGCAGAGTTGCAAAGAAAAAGCCATAGTCGCCTCTTCACTGTTGACGTTGAGACTGGTGTTAAATGGTGTACTATTTAATGAAGCTGCCAGTTGAGGACTTGTGAGGCGTCTGTTTCTCAAACTAGATTATTTTAATGTACAAAAAAGGTGCTTTTCTTTCAAAAACAAGGACATTTCTAAGTGACCCCAAACTTTTGAATGGTAGTGTATATATCTGCTGATGGAGTTCAGTCTAATTTTCTTAACATAATCAAAGGACTCCCATTAGGCTTAATACTAGACCCTTAATGGCTCACTATTTACATGAATAATGTTGGTCTGTCTCTGAATAATAATAACTGGGGCTTACATCTCTATGTGGATGACACAGTTATTTATTCCCACGCCCCCTCAGTGCAGCAGGCCATTCACCACCTTCAGCTTGGCTTTGATTCAATTCAAGGCGTTTAAATACCTCTGCTGTGAAGTAGTGAAGTGCGACATACTGTACGCCTAGCTTTCTGAAACGGGTCATTTATATAGTTCTGTTGGCTGGGAGTCTCTGACTACCAGAAGGGCCCAACATTGACTATTATTCGTATATAAAGTTCAATCTCCAGAAACTCCCATACTACCTCACCTCACTTCAAAATTGGACATCTAGTAACTATAAGACTCTCAAGACAGGTTGGTACTAGAGGTTCCGTGGGCCTCCTCTGACTTAGGGAAGGCTGCTTTTAGTTACTATGGCCCTCCGTCCTGGAATGACCTACAGGTCACTCTAAAACTTGATTCTTTGGTCCCAAATGGTGAATTTAGAGCTCTGATTGTAACGGCAGCCTTCCTCCTCTTCGTCTGAAGAGGAGGTGTAGCAGGGATCGGACCAAGACGCAGCGTAGTTCATGTTCAACATGTTTAATAAACAGACGATACGTGAACACTATACAAATACAAAATAACAAACGTGGCAAAACCGAAACAGTCCTATCTGGTGCAGAGAACACAAAGACAGAAGACAACCACCCACAAACCCCAACACAAAACAAGATACCTAAATATGGTTCCCAATCAGAGACAATGACTAACACTTGTCTCTGATTGAGAACCATATCAGGTCATACATAGAAACGGACAAACTAGACACACAACATAGAATGCCCACCCAGCTCACGTCCTGACCAACACTAAAACAAAGAAAACACAAAATAACTATGGTCAGAACGTGACACTGATAAAAAATGTGACCAATGAAAACTGCACTTGATTTCATTGATTGTATATATTTCTTTATAATGCCCTTTTGAATGGAACATCATTTATTTGAGATGTTGTAACTGTAATTTTGTACTTAAATATGTTGCTCACTGCTTGAACTGTTATTCTCATGGCACCATTGGAAATGAGACCCTGGTCTTAATGGGTTCCCCTGGTTAAATAAAGGTTTATAAATTGAATCCATTGCAGGACTCTTAAGCAGTGAAAGCGTCTCTTCCCTGTGCTGGCTGACAGGTCTGATGCAGTATGAAAAGCAGGTTCAGTGAAGGCTCCCTAGTAAAGTGCAGCTTGTCGGTCGGTGCGATACAAGGGCACTGTCACAATAGGAGATGTGTGTTATTGAATGGGATTCCATTTGAAGGCAGGCCTCCTCAGTGGCTGACAATGGACTTCTGACAGTGTTCTGAAACACAAGTCAGAGAGAGGCTCCATGGCGTGCACAATATGCTGCCACTGTGACAATACAGAGGCGGATGCAAGATGCAAGCAACGATGGTTTAATGAATACAGTTTACAGCAGCAACAGGACAGACAGACTGTACTCAGACGGAATCCGACCCAGGGACTAGGGCGCATCTTCCGATGATAGCGTGCTGAGAAATCCAGGGGAGTGTGTCCGGATGGGTAGGAAGGAGCACAGAAGATAATCCACACAAGGGCGGCGAGAGAATGAGCACGGACACACGACACAACCTCAGGGAAGTAACAACGATCTGACAACAAGAAACACTGGTTACAGAACATATAAAGGGAAGATAAGTGATTCCAGCTGGCGCAGACAATCAGGCCGAGATTGGGAACCACGCCCACACAAACACGGGAGAGAGAGAGAGAGAGAGAGAGAGAGAGAGAGAGAGAGAGAGAGAGAAAAAGAGAAAGAGAGAGGGAGGCAGTGGATTCATGAACCGTGACAGCCACATCACAAAGAGAGATGGAGAGAAAGAGAAAGCGGTCAAGCTAAGTGTGAATTGAAAAATAAAAGTAAGAAAAATACCGTCAGTTACAGTAAAGAGGAGGCAGTGTTCACAGCCTCAGTGGTGGTTGAAAGACTTCTTCAACATAGAAACCTGTGCATAGTAAGAGTCAGCGGTGGTGTTACTTTCCGAGACCGTGCATAAAGGAGCATCTCTACATGTCGCCCCTGTCATTAATCTCTCCTCTTTCTGTCTGCCTGCTGTCGCACAAAGTGAACAACAGGGAGATGTTAAGGTCAGCTCTCAGGTGGAAGAGCTGTCAGTCTGGTGATTGACATGCTTGGTGTCGACTCAGAGAGGCTGCTTTAGATAATGTGGAGGAAGAGACCTATTTCTCTTCAAGGAAGTTGGCCAGCTAATGACAGCAGTGGTTCACTAAATGACGCAAGTATGGACACACACACACATGGACACACGCATGGACACACGCATGGACACACGCATGGACACACGCATGGACACACGCATGGACACACGCATGGACACACACACACACACACACACACACACACACACACACACACACACACACACACACACACACACACACACACACACACACACACACACACACACACACACACACACACACACACACACACACACACAACCTAGACCTCCATAACAGCAGTCAGGATTGAGTTATTAATGACAGCCACCTAATGCCTTATAACACCTTCAGCTCATGCGCCCTCTCAGGTTCTCCCCTGCTCAGACGCATGGCAGGGCTGCCTTGTATGGCTGAAGTAATATCGCTACATCTATTACCAACCGTGCTTCTACATCTGCATTTCTTGTTGTTTGGGGTTTTAGGCTGGGTTTCTGTACAGCACTTTGAGATATCAGCTGATGTAAGAAGGGCTATATAAATCAATTTGATTTGATTTGATAATCGCTGATTCTTTTGAATGGTAGGTTATAAATTCATCCACAGAACCTGTTCTTTCCATATGTAACAGTAGCCTATAAGTAAAATACAGGATTTAGAGCCTATGTAAATGTTATTCCCAATGACAGTTATACTATCCAATATAACTAAAATATCTGGAGTAATACATGTCTGCACTGGAAGAGTAGATTTAATAGCAATCATGAATCTATCCTGGATTTGTTAGAGCTATACGAGTGTTCTCTACTCTGACAGAGTAGTCCCACATCCACAGGTAAGCTCCCACAGCCTGTCAGCTGCAGTTAGCTTATCATTAATTTCAGTAATTTAGATAAAAGAGAAAGTAGGACAGATTACTGTGACGATGAAGCTTTCAGGCAGTTAGAAGTAAAGGAGACTTGGGAGAGAAGGAGTGTTGGGTTGCAGTACTTTAGGAGAATGATCCCCCACAGTGTTGTACAATAATTGCTCTGCCTGTCAGCATAAAATTAGGGCCTCCTATTGAGTGTTTTTCATCATGCTGAACGTTATGGAACACTATCAGCTAAATTGGAACCTTTAATGTCATCTTATCGCCCTAAGGTTTGTCTCCGCTGACATCTGGATTGTCACATGACATTCTGAAATGGTAATGGTTCAAATTAATCAACAACTCACATCACTTGTCAGAGCACTAAGTCCACTTGTCAGAGCACTAAGTCCACTTGTCAGAGCACTAAGTCCACTTGTCAGAGCACTAAGTCCACTTGTTAGAGCACTAAGTCCACTTGTCAGAGCACTAAGTCCACTTGTCAGAGCACTAAGTCCACTTGTCAGAGCACTAAGTCCACTTGTCAGAGCACTAAGTCCACTTGTCAGAGCACTAAGTCCACTTGTCAGAGCACTAAGTCCACATGTCAGAGCACTAAGTCCACATGTCAGAGCACTAAGTCCACTTGTCAGAGCACTAAGTCCACTTGTCAGAGCACTAAGTCCACTTGTCAGAGCACTAAGTCCACTTGTCAGAGCACTAAGTCCACATGTCAGAGCACTAAGTCCACATGTCAGAGCACTAAGTCCACTTGTCAGAGCACTAAGTCCACTTGTCAGAGCACTAAGTCCACGTGTCAGAGCACTAAGGCCACTTGTCAGAGCACTAAGTCCACTTGTCAGAGCACTAAGTCCACTTGTCAGAGCACTAAGGCCACTTGTCAGAGCACTAAGTCCACTTGTCAGAGCACTAAGTCCACTTGTCAGAGCACTAAGGCCACTTGTCAGAGCACTAAGTCCACGTGTCAGAGCACTAAGTCCACGTGTCAGAGCACTAAGGCCACTTGTCAGAGCACTAAGTCCACTTGTCAGAGCACTAGGGCCACTTGTCAGAGCACTAAGTCCACTTGTCAGAGCACTAAGGCCACTTGTCAGAGCACTAAGTCCACTTGTCAGAGCACTAAGTCCACTTGTCAGAGCACTAAGTCCACTTGTCAGAGCACTAAGTCCACGTGTCAGAGCACTAAGTCCACTTGTCAGAGCACTAAGGCCACTTGTCAGAGCACTAAGTCCACTTGTCAGAGCACTAAGGCCACTTGTCAGAGCACTAAGTCCACTTGTCAGAGCACTAAGTCCACTTGTCAGAGCACTAAGTCCACTTGTCAGAGCACTAAGTCCACGTGTCAGAGCACTAAGTCCACTTGTCAGAGCACTAAGTCCACTTGTCAGAGCACTAAGGCCACTTGTCAGAGCACTAAATCCACTTGTCAGAGCACTAAGTCCACGTGTCAGAGCACTAAGTCCACTTGTCAGAGCACTAAGGCCACTTGTCAGAGCACTAAGGCCACTTGTCAGAGCACTAAGGCCACTTGTCAGAGCACTAAGGCCACTTGTCAGAGCACTAAGGCCACTTGTCAGAGCACTAAGGCCACTTGTGTAGCCTTTTCCATGTTGATTTTTATAATTGACTTGAAAAGTCAATTCTCATTTAGTTTGTCTCTCAAACAAAGTGAATCTACTTTGTGATTCAACAGTTCTATCAATGTTAGAATACTGTGATTCAGTACCACACTATGCTAAATAGAATAGAGGTAAAAATCGAATTAAAGGGGAGAACACCCACTCACAACAAAACACATCTACCACACGCACTTATACGCATGCACACATTGCATTACATGTGTTACATTTGTAGGTGAGCAATCTACCTGGATAAGGATCTACACAACTTATCTTATAATAAATATGTAAAAACCTGTCTGCCGGTCTGTAGCCGAGTAAGTGAATGATAGGGAACATTTGGCCTCGCTAAACAAGGCAAGTCACAAAACATAAGCTAATTACTGCAGCCTCACCATTAGTTCACCCTGAATGTGTGTTCAGTGCTGGTCCATTGGGTGTCCTTCTGTCATACAGAGAAGCCTAATAACTCCACAGCCACACAAGATTAAAGGAGACCGTACATCTGCTAATTAACCTTAATTGCTAATTAAACCTGGGAGGCATCATTCATTCATAGCTGCTTCATCTAGTTCTATACTACTATGGCTCTATTGAAATGTGTGGGGCTGTAACATTACAGCACTGTAGAGAGTTGGGAGTGCTTCTGATTTGTCCTGCTTTTCACATTTAGTTCCAATTTATTTCCCCTGACCTAAAGTTTGTGTTGTGGGAAAAAAATAATGTGCCTGAAGAAATATTTTGACAGTAAATAGGCACCCAGGAATAAGGTCAGAATGCAAACATTGGGACATGTTGGTTGGCGTAATATACCCAAGTAATCCAGATAAGCAGAAAGATGATCGTTTTCATAATTGCCAATCTCCAACTTTGCATTATCTGCGCTCACCTGGACGACTTCGCACCTCAGGGCTAATGAGCTGTTTTATAACGTTATTTGTTCCTGTTCTTTAACCAGAGTTATGGTACTTTATTACTATCGTTTCAGGTGGAATATGTTTCCCTTCCCTGCATGAATCCAATGAAATTCCAAGACTGAGTCTCAAGTTTTGTTCAATAGTGCAAACATGGGAGTAACATCACTCCACCCTAGTTCAGGAAGTTAAACATGGGAGTAACATCACTCCACCCTAGTCCAGGATGTTAAACATGAGCAGATCCTGTCAGCATCAAAAGAAAAACAGTCTGTTGCTTGTTATTTCTGAAACCTTCTGTCTGGTGAACTGAGACTGATATAGGGGGAAGCATTAACATCACAATGACGACAACCAGTTGATGGACAGCTGCTGATATTGTGGTTTAACACAGTAGAAATGGTCTTTCACCATAACACAACGAAAAACATTAAGTAACACAAATCAATAAAGGAAAAGCTTTTACTGACGATGCAGTGCAGCCTTTCAGATCATATATCCTGTAGCCTTACCAGGGGAAAATAAAAGGTCACCTGTGTTTTAAAATGGAGGAGAGGAGAAGACTGGAATGGCAATGAATCAACTGATGTGGAAACTGGAAACGGCTCCACCACCCAGTCAAGCCAGCCACTTCTGGCCATTTCAAAACTGGATAGCACAACTAGCCACCACAGCCAGCCTTCTCCAGCCACTCCACCACAGCCAGCCTTCTTCAGCTACTCCTCCTCAACCAGCCTTCTCCAGTCACTCCACCACAGGACAGCCAAGCGAGCCCATCCTATTCTGGACACTTCACACAAACACATGAGGAGCTCTCCTCTACTCAGATCATCTACTCTCCACTTGGTCTGACCATCCACGGGCAAATGAACCACAGAGAGTCTAGAGAGTAATCATCACACTCTCCAGGATGGATCTCTCCCTTAATGGACTCTAGATCCTTATGGACTCTAGATCCTTTTATGGACTCTTCTAGATCCTTCTATTGAATGCACTCTTGGAACACAGTAATCATCAGCTCTCAGACCTAGACCACACACACCAAATACAGATGTTACAGAGCAATAGGTAGACCTTCAAAAATGATTAGTAGGCTCCAGCCATGCTAGTCTGGTCATAGTCTCCTCCCCAGATTTCACGTTTTGTCTCGCACCAATAAAATATGCAGAAAATAATGTGAAATAGCGCAGATGTCAATACAAAATTGTCAATTGCGTAGGTTGACCTTTGCACACGATTTGTAGTCTCACGGCCATGCTAGTCTGTCGTGTTGTGGAGATTTAGGTGTGTTGATGAGAGACCCATAAGGTGTCTCCTGTGACTGGTGACTGTCTGATTTGGTGGGGGTGTAGCGGTGCCTTTGGGTGCCACTGACATTTCGCCACATAGGAGGGTGAATCTTCCGAACAGCAGCTTCCCATCCCAGACTCCTGCTCTAAATGGTTTCTAGGAAGGGAGTGTAGTGCATTGTACATGAGCGGGACAAATGCCACTCTTCACAAAGACTCCCGTTTCCTTTCATGTTCAGCTGTAAGGGGCCTTCAAATATTCATGACATTTCCATCAATAAAAAATAACCTTTGGTTAGAATGGCAGACAGAGAGATACATAGAGAGACAGAGAGAGAGAGAGAGAGAGAGAGAGAGAGAGAGAGAGAGAGAGGGCGAGAGAGAGAGAGAGAGAGAGAGAGAGAGAGAGTGAGAGAGAGAGAGAGAGAGTGAGAGAGAGAGAGAGAGAGAGAGAGAGGGCGAGAGAGAGAGAGAGAGGGAGAGAGAGAGAGAGAGAGGGCGAGAGAGAGAGGGCGAGAGAGAGAGAGAGAGGGCGAGAGAGAGAGAGAGGGCGAGAGAAAGAGAGAGAGGGCGAGAGAGAGAGAGAGGGCGAGAGAGAGAGAGAGAGGGCGAGAGAGAGAGAGAGGGCGAGAGAGAGAGAGAGGGCGAGAGAGAGAGAGAGAGAGAGAGAGAGAGAGAGAGAGAGAGAGAGAGAGAGAGAGAGAGAGAGAGAGAGAGAGAGAGAGAGAGAGAGAGAGAGAGAGAGACACTCACAAACAAGGTTGAAAGGCAGAAAGGTTGGGGAATGGACATGGCACTCCCACCGCTCCTCCCCTCCTACACCATTGGAAATGGGGTTCTATAAGTTAGCTAGCTCGGTCATTGATTGTCAATGTCTGTGTGATCTATTCTCAGATGCGCTGTGTAAGTTGGCTTTGCAAATGCGTTCCAAGGTAGTGTGTTCCTGACTGCCTGTCTGTGGTCCCGTGTGGCTCAGTTGGTAGAGCATGGCGCTTGCAACGCCAGGTTTGTGGGTTCATTCCCCACGGGGGGACCAGGATGAATATGTATGAACTTTCCAATTTGTAAGTCGCTCTGGATAAGAGCGTCTGCTAAATGACTTAAATGTAAAATGTAAATGTAGTCCCAGAGGACAGATCCTGTTCACTCTCCAGTCTGTTGGCCTGGCTGTAAATCAGTGCATTGAGGAAGTGTGATAAATTGATTAAAGGAGAAAGTCAGGACTCTGCCCAATACCCCCTCAATCAATAGTTCTCATGGGTCAACAGAATGAAAGGATTTCCTAGCCATTTAATTTAGGGCCTCACCAGGCACCGGCCCTAGTGGTGGTGGAGTTGATGTGTGAAAGTGGAGGTGATAGCTAGTAAAATCTCTTTGAGAGAGAATTCAATATTTCATTAGTTGTCAGACAGACACAATTAGTTTCGGGCTAAAGTTGACGGGGGAGAAAGTTGAAAAATACAAAACGTGCTGTGTTATTTGAGATATCATGTCATGTTATGTGAAATTGTAGTGTTTTCATACAAGTGTCCTATGGCTAGATGTTATTGAGCCTTCATGCATGCACTTGTAATTATGCATGAGATAATTGCTGCTCTAAATGTTTTCATTTCCAGGCAAAATATGAATTTGCAAGTGAACATGACTATGATGCAGAAAACTAGACATTAATACAAGGATATTAGAGCGGGATTGAATTTCATAGACAAGTAAAGTTTTATGCTCCAAATTATTTCTGTCAAACATAGTTGAAAAACCATGAAGTTAAAAGCTCCAGTAAAGACGATGTGCCATTATGAAGGAAAATGATTGAATTATGCCATAGCACATATCTCTCCATATTCAATAACGTCATTATATTCGGGGTTAAAAGCAAATGATTAGTGTCTGCTGAATTAAATAAAAAAATGACTTGCTGCATGAAATAGTCGACAAATTGAATCTTTTTGACAGACTAACTGAACACATTCAACATCAGTATGTCAGGTTTACAAAAGATCTAGGTGTGTGTGAGTGCATGTGTCTGCTTATTTGTGTGTGTGTGTGTGTGTGTGTGTGTGTGTGTGTGTGTGTGTGTGTGCACCTGTGTGTGTGTGTGTGTGTGTGTGTGTGTGTGTGTGTGTGTGTGTGTGTGTGTGTGTGTGTGTGTGTGTGTGTGTGTGTGTGTGTGTGTGTGTGTGTGTGTGTGTGTGTGTGTGTGTGTGTGTGTGTGTGAAGTCCGTGCTTACAAAGAGAAGACACACAGCAGTAGCCTCATGGAAGAGAAGAACAGAGGGAGGGAATCAAGCCCATGGAACAGAGGAACAGCGGGAGGGGACCAAGTCCATGGAACAGAGGAACAGAGGGAGGTAACCAAGCCCATGGAACAGAGGAACAACCGGTGGGAACCAAGCCCATGGAAGAGAGGAACAGAGGGAGGGAACCAAGCCCATGGAACAGAGGAACAACTGGTGGGAACCAAGCCCATGGAACAGAGGAACAGAGGGAGGGAACCAAGTCCATGGAACAGAGGCACAGAGGGAGGGAACCAAGCCCATGGAACAGAGGTTCAGCAGGAGGGAACCAAGCCCATGGAACAGAGGAACAGAGGGACGGAACCAAGCCCATGGAACAGAGGGAGGGAACCAAGCCCATGGAACAGAGGAACAGAGGGAGGGAACCAAGCCCATGGAACAGAGGAACAGAGGGAGGGAACCAAGCCCATGGAACAGAGGAACAGAGGGAGGGAACCAAGCCCATGGAACAGAGGAACAGAGGGAGGGAACCAAGTCCATGGAACAGAGGAACAGAGGGAGGGAACCAAGCCCATGGAACAGAGGTTCAGCAGGAGGGAACCAAGCCCATGGAACAGAGGAACAGAGGGAGGGAACCAAGCCCATGGAACAGAGGAACAGAGGGAGGGAACCAAGTCCATGGAAGAGAGGTACAGAGGGAGGGAACCAAGTCCATGGAAGAGAGGTTCAGCAGGAGGGAACCAAGCCCATGGAACAGAGGAACAGAGGGAGGGAACCAAGCCCATGGAACAGAGGGAGGGAACCAAGTCCATGGAAGAGAGGTACAGAGGGAGGGAACCAAGTCCATGGAAGAGAGGTACAGAGGGAGGGAACCAAGCCCACGCAAAGCTCTGTCTCATTTATTCACGGTCATGCCCAACCGCAGCCGATCTGATGATATTGTTTTATAATGCCGGGGTTAACCCCATGGCATGCAATTCATTTGATACCGGAGATAATCTGAATGCTCCATCTTATTCCAGCGTGTCAGCTGTTACAGGCGGTACCGTGGTAGCGTCTGTCTGTCGTTAACGGAGGCGGTGTGATAACGCACAATGTGCAACAATAAATCACCTCCCCCACTATGCTGGAGATGGATTATACTGTCCACACCAGGGACAAAATCACCTATATTAGTGAAAAGGCCCCTGTTGTTTACCCGGCCAGAGAAAAAATAATTTAAAAAAGAAAAGAGCTCATTCTGGAAAGATTTCAGAGGGAGCTGTGTTGTCTGCTGTGGACAGGGGAGCTGTGTTGTCTGCTGTGGACAGGGGAGCTGTGTTGTCTGCTGTGGACAGGGGAGCTGTGTTGTGTGCTGTGGACAGGGGAGCTGTGTTGTCTGCTGTGGACAGGGGAGCTGTGTTGTCTGCTGTGGACAGGGGAGCTGTGTTGTCTGCTGTGGACAGGGGAGCTGTGCTGTCTGCTGTGGACAGGGGAGCTGTGTCGTGTGCTGTCGACAGGGGAGCTGTGTTGTCTGCTGTGGACAGGGGAGCTGTGTTGTCTGCTGTGTACAGGGGAGCTGTGTTGTCTGCTGTGGACAGGGGAGCTGTGCTGTCTGCTGTGGACAGGGGAGCTGTGTTGTCTGCTGTGGACAGGGGAGCTGTGTTGTCTGCTGTGGACAGGGGAGCTGTGTTGTCTGCTGTGGACAGGGGAGCTGTGTTGTCTGCTGTGGACAGGGGAGCTGTGTTGTCTGCTGTGGACAGGGGAGCTGTGTTGTCTGCTGTGGACAGGGGAGCTGTGTTGTCTGCTGTGGACAGGGGAGCTGTGTTGTCTGCTGTGGACAGGGGAGCTGTGTTGTCTGCTGTGGACAGGGGAGCTGTGTTGTCTGCTGTGGACAGGGGAGCTGTGTTGTCTGCTGTGGACAGGGGAGCTGTGCTGTCTGCTGTGGACAGGGGAGCTGTGTTGTGTGCTGTGGACAGGGGAGCTGTGTTGTCTGCTGTGGACAGGGGAGCTGTGTTGTCTGCTGTGGACAGGGGAGCTGTGCTGTCTGCTGTGGACAGGGGAGCTGTGCTGTCTGCTGTGGACAGGGGAGCTGTGTTGTGTGCTGTGGACAGGGGAGCTGTGTTGTGTGCTGTGGACAGGGGAGCTGTGTTTTGTGCTGTCGACAGGGGAGCTGTGTTGTGTGCTGTGGACAGGGGAGCTGTGTTGTGTACTGTCGACAGGGGAGCTGTGTTGTGTGCTGTGGACAGGGGAGCTGTGTTGTGTGCTGTGGACAGGGGAGCTGTGTTGTGTGCTGTGGACAGGGGAGCTGTGTTGTGTGCTGTGGACAGGGGAGCTGTGACTGCAGGAGTGTACTGTGGGAATGAGCATTGCCATCATTGTGTGTGCTTTCTGAAATGTAAACCCACATTTATTCCCCTGGTCTCAGGCTACATAGGCATTGCTCAATGTATACTTATAACTGCAGGACAGGCAGAGATTGCAACCACCTGCGGCTTAGCTGTAAGAAGAGAGAGACAGCAGGCACGGTACTGAGAGAGAGGAGAGGCTGGCCATGGTGAGAGGTGAGATGAGAGAGAGGGACATAATTACATGGCAGAGCAGAGGCTCATCCCTCCCTCCCCCATCCCCCCCAGCCTCCCACCGTAGACGTCTCACTCGGAGAGAAAACTATCTATCAGTCAAAGGTCAGGCCCTGTACTTAAGAGGCACAAAAGGCTGTAATTGTAAAATGAATACAACAGTAATCTGAATGGTACAACACATCATGGTACAGTAGCTCTAATACTAATGAAAGTTGTCTAGCTAAGGTCAGATACATGTTCGGTAAATCTTTTGCTGTTTGGTGTCGTAAAACAAAAACATTTATTATAAATAATATCAGTAGTTACATGCAAACAGTTTGAATCCCATGAATATGTTAAAAGCTATGCACTGTAGGCCTAGGTACAAAGGTGTGATATTGCCAGCTATTTTACACATGTAAATTGGTTGGGTACACTGACTCTCCCATCCTCATAATAAAGAGAAACTCACTTTCCAAATGTCACTTCATAGACATGAGATGCCACAGAAACCAATAAATAATTCTCAAAATGAATGAAACCCAGAGAAAAGATTATGCTGCTTTTATAATGAATATCCAAAGCAATATTTTATTGCTATTCAAATCTTCTGGCCCAAAGACAGTGTGTCATATTCCCCAGTGGAGGTGTTTTAATATCCTTCTAAATGAATATCCACAGCAGGTTTATATCTATTCTCTATCTCACATTCTATGCTTCCATATCTGTGGTGGGGTTGACTTTGATGGGACACTAGTGAATAATGATTTCAAACCACTGCTACTGTACAATGCTGTTTATATTTTTGTATCAACAGGGGTTAGGTAATGATTCATATTTTCAGTTCAATTGCTGTTGAAAATTGCATGGGAGATGGAGAGTTGTATATAACAGTTAGAGTTTGCCTGCCGCCTGCATCATTTCTCCTAACAGAGGGAAGGTCAACAACATATTTGACTTAATGGGATTTTAATTCCCTCTCAACAGTATTTATATTTCTGTAACCACCCCTAGTCGTGTCTGAAAACACCCCTCTTAACTGTAGCCGAGTGCTGTTTTCTGCGTTCAGTAGACAGGCCCTCAGATTCTTAGCTAGCCCATCGGTTGGCTGTAGTGTTTGAGCAGCCCCATGGGTATGTGAGGAGAACAAAGTATGGCAGAAGCTCAAACCCTCTCTGAGCTCTGTTTTGTCTCGTCCGGCTGGTCGGCTCTGCTCACCTCAGTGGCCTGAGACGGTAGATAGCCCCCCAGGGTGTGTGGGGCGTACGTGTGCTGCCGTTTATCTGAATGCAGTCTGACAACAGGCCCTCGGCTACACAGCACATCAATATTAAAGGCAGGCTGAGAGCCGAGAGCAGACACCTTCAGGAGCCACCTGATGGCCCCTGCCACGTAAACACACGCACAAATGCGTGCACGAACATACGCATACACACACACCTGATGGCCCCCTGCAAGGTTATAGGAGGACACTGTTTTATCAGCTGCTGCTTTGTCCGAATGACACAACCTAAAACACAGTGCTAAGGGGACACACAACCCCTCCTCTGTTTTCAAAACATGGCCCACTTGGACAACGTTCATCATGTCCCTGTATAGTTTACATTACAAGTAAGGGGCACAGCACTCCACTCCCGTCCTCCACTAAGCCAATGGGCTTTTGTGCATGAAGAACCCAACATTTCAATGACACTCCATTTCCCTCACTGTGTACTTAAAGACTGCAGCACGCCTTGTTGAAGAGATGTTTCGAGAAGGTCTCATCTATTACATTTCAATCACTGACAGGTACTTGACACAACTGAACTTATCGCCAACAACAGGGGGACTCATTGTGAGTCAGAAACCCTCTTCTGCAGCCTTGGAGCTGAGTCCTACTGCAGTACCTGCCTGCTCCATGCAGCCAGCCCTGGGCTGCAGGCACCACTGGTCTCCAGAGCGCATCATTAGGTGCTCAGCTCAGCATTCAGGAAGCGGCCCCTTTCTCCTCTCTCCCTCAGTGACTACATAACTAGACGTCTCATTAAATCACACAACAGAGCACTAAACAGGGCTCAGTACACCGTTGTGCCAATAAGGTGCTAAGTGAAGGAGTCGGTGGCGCCTTGCGAGATGCACCGAGCTAGACCACATCCAAAAACAAACATGCAGTCCCCACTCTAACTGTCAGCCCATTAGCAGGAGACAACAACATGCTCAGTGATGGGCCAGGGTGGAATGACTTCCTGTTTACTCCTGAGGGCTCTAGTGGCGACAAGTAGCTAGTCTCCAAGCACTAATCCAGTGTCTTTTCATGTTGGGGCGGATGGATAGATGTTGTGGTGTGGTGTGATGGTGTATTCCCTCATCAGGAGCTGCAGTTCGCCTGTAATCTTTCCCACTTGTGTGTGAAGGTGGGGAGATTGGAGGCACAGAGAGGCCGTATTAATTTCCTGCTTTTTGGCAGGGAGCCCTTGGTGGCTCTGCTGGGACTCTAGCTCTAAAGCCTGTATTATGCTGGAGCTGCTACTGCTTCTCACACAGCCCAGCTGCTAATGAAATGAGGAGGTCCTCTGAGCTTCTGTTGCCTAACAGTCCTTGTTGTACGAGGAGGAGGCAGCTCTCATCATGGCCATGCAGGGACAGTGTTCGATATCAACGCATGTACACTCAGTGTACAAACCATTTAGAGCATGCCATAGACTCTTTCTATGTCATAGACTGACCAGGTGATCCCTTATTGATGTCACTTGTTAAATCCACATTTAAATCCGTGTAGATGAAGGGAAGGAGACAGGTTAAAGAAGGATTTTTAAGCCTTCAGACTATTGAGACATGGATTGTGCATGTGTGCCATTCAGAGGTTGAATGGGCAAGACAAAAGAGTGTGTCAGCAACTGTAACGCTGCTGGGTTTTTCATTTTTATACCCCTTTTTCTCTGCAATTTTGTGGATTCCAATTGGTAGTTACAGTCTTGTCCCAACCCCTGCAACTCACCTACGGACTAGGGAGAGGCGAAGGTCGAGAGCCATGTGTCCTCTGAAACCCGATCCTGCCAAGCCGCACTGCTTCTTGACACACTGCTCACTTAACCAGCCGCACCAATGTGTCGGAGGAAACACCGTCCAGCTGGTGACCGAAGTCAGCCTGCAGGCCCCCGGCCTGTCCCAAGGAGTCGCTAGAGCACGATTGGACAAGGAAATCCTGGCCGGCCAAACCCTCCCCTAACCCGGACGACGCTAGGCCAATTGTGCGCCGCCTCATGCGTCTCCTGTTCACGGCCGGCTGTAACACAGCCTGGGATCGAACCTCGGTCTGTAGTGATGCCTTAGACCGCTGTGCCACTCGGGAGGCCGATCCTGGGTTTTTCACGCTTAACAGTTTCCCTTGGGTATCAAGAATGGTCCACCACCCAAAGGACATCCAGCCAACTTGACACAACTGTGGGAAGCATTGGAGTCAACATGGGCCCTGTTGAATTCTTTCGACATCTTGTAGAGTTCATGCCTCGACAAATTGAAACTGTTCTGAGGGCAAAAGGGGCTGCAACTCAATATTAGGAAGGTATTCCTAAGGTTTTATACACTCAGTGTATATGGAACAAAGAGAACTGGGTGAGATGAAGTTTCACCCTCAAAAGCTTAGGGGGAGTTCTGGGGTTGACCCACGTCCCCTGACTGTCGGCGACATTCCCCCCATAACAAGCTATACACTTCACCATAGGGCAGGTAGAGGAGAGAGCTGCAGAAGACCAGGTACATCCAATATGTGATCATATGCAGCATATACCACATGGAAGTGTAGCAGAGTGTGATCAGGGTCAGAGGGGAATCTCACCCACCCTGAATATTGGTCATTACCTATAGGGTCCATACACAGTCACTTATAATAACCATGTCCTGTCCCTCGTCTTATCCTAAACCTTCCTGAAGATACCTGTCCTTCCCATGAGCATCACTGTGGCAGTTCTATTAGTTATCACATCAAACCCAGCACAGGGAAATGCACTGTGAGGTTTCAATAAACCTCCATTAGTTTCAATCACAACCTCTCTCTATGAGGGGAATGGGAGTGATACAGAGTGAGGAGAACGCTGTGCACTGAAATATGTCATCTGTCATGCCTGGACGCGTGCCACCTCCCCTCACTCACTCTTACATTCTAGTGAAGGATGATGTGACAGCTGAGCCAGAGCTGTCACCACTATACTTCAACATAGCAACATACCATGCTATGGCCATGTGCCTTGTCAATGGGATAATTATTGGCTATCAACACAATAAACAAAAATCAACATGGCCAAATCACAAACACAAACTGCCGCTAACTGTGATCTGTCCTAACACCCTGATTCCACTTCCCTCCCATACTGTGTGCAGTCCTGTGGGATATCACACTCTTTCCCTTCCCCCAGTTAGAGTCCAGCTAGCTTGGACCAAGAAAGCAGAGCAGCTCCTAGTCCTAGTGTCCACCCAGTCCAGCTGCTCTGTCTGTCTGTCCAGCCTGAGGCCTGGCAGCCCCCTCATGGGCTGTGTTTATACAGGAATCCCAATTCGGATATTTTTTCCACTAATCAGTATTTTGACCAATAACATAAAATATTTTCACATCAGATCTTTTTCAGAGCTGATCTGATTTGTCAAAAGACCAATTAGTGAAAAATAAATATAAGAATTGGGCTGCCTGTGTAAACGCAGCCATGGTGCCTCGCCTTCTGTTCACAAGTACTCTGTGTTTGCTCTTCATTACAGCACTCTGTGCCGCCAACTGGTCCCTCTCTCTCTCTCTCTCTCCTCCCTCTCTTCCTTCCTTTACCATGTTGGACTGAGGCCAAGTCTTCCAGAACTTAACTAATGTGCAGCACTTCCTCCCTCTCTTTCTTCCCCCTCTCTCTACTTCCATCTCTCAGAGGTAAGAGCAGTCTCCTCACCTGGAGACAGAGGGGTCTGTGTGCAGTCTGTTCATCTCAGGCGTGCGCCCGCACCAACCCTGTTGTTTTATTTACCAGCATGTGCATTATTCATGACAATTTAGGTGTGCGCAAGTCAATGGAAGAAAATGACAAGCAATATTATAAGCAAGGTTGAGCTCCATCCTCAAAGAAAACATGATGAATAAAACACAGTGAGGGAATTAATCTGCTTAAATAAACGTCTGTATGATTCATTGGTACAGCGCTGTGTTGTGCGGATAAATAAACAGGTTGAAGGCAGAGATGTCCTTTGTCTCCACACAGCTGCTACTGCTCAGAGGAAGCCTGACTGAAAATTGGGAGCAGCACTACTGTCTGTCTGTCGGTCTTTAAGAGGAGAGGCTACTGTCTGTCTGTTGGTCTTTAAGAGGAGAGACTACTGTCTATCTGTCTTTAAGAGGAGAGACTACTGTCTATCTGTCTTTAAGAGGAGAGACTACTGTCTGTCTGTCTTTAAGAGGAGAGACTACTGTCTGTCTG
This sequence comes from Salvelinus alpinus, assembly GCF_045679555.1. Lineage (NCBI taxonomy): Eukaryota > Metazoa > Chordata > Actinopteri > Salmoniformes > Salmonidae > Salvelinus > Salvelinus alpinus. The sequence goes on from NC_092090.1 coordinate 28,673,344, forward strand.
TCTTTAAGAGGAGAGACTACTGTCTGTCTGTCTTTAAGAGGAGAGACTACTGTCTGTCTGTCTTTAAGAGGAGAGACTACTGTCTATCTGTCTTTAAGAGGAGAGACTACTGTCTATCTGTCTTTAAGAGGAGAGACTACTGTCTATCTGTCTTTAAGAGGAGAAGCAGTACTGTCTGTCTGTCTTTAAGAGGAGAGACTACTGTCGATCTGTCTTTAAGAGGAGAGACTACTGTCTGTCTGTCTTTAAGAGGAGAGACTACTGTCTGTCTGTCTTTAAGAGGAGAGGCTACTGTCTGTCTGTCTTTAAGAGGAGAGACTACTGTCTATCTGTCTTTAAGAGGAGAGACTACTGTCTATCTGTCTTTAAGAGGAGAAGCAGTACTGTCTGTCTGTCTTTAAGAGGAGAAGCAGTACTGTCTGTCTGTCTGTCTTTAAGAGGAGAAGCAGTACTGTCTGTCTGTCTTTAAGAGGAGAGACTGCTGTCTGTCTGTATTTAAGAGGAGAGGCAGTTGTGTCTGTCTTTAAGAGATACACTACAGCCTGTCTGTAAGAGGAGATGCACTACTGTCTGTCTGGTTGTCTGTAAGAGGAGATGCACTACTGTCTGTCTGGTTGTCTGTAAGAGGAGATGCACTACTGTCTGTCTGGTTGTCTGTAAGAGGAGATGCACTACTGTCTGTCTGTATTTAAGAGGAGAGACACTACGGTTTGTCTGTCTGTAAGAGGAGAGGCACTACTGTCTGTCTGTCTGTAAGAGGAGAGCCACTACTGTCTGTCTGTCTGTCTGTCTGTCTGTAAGAGGAGAGGCACTACTGTCTGTCTGTCTGTCTTTAAGAGGAGAGACTACTGTCTGTCTGTAAGAGGAGAGGCACTACTGTCTGTCTGTCTGTAAGAGGAGAGGCACTACTGTCTGTCTGTCTGTAAGAGGAGAGGCACTACTGTCTGTCTGTAAGAGGAGAGGCACTACTGTCTGTCTGTCTGTAAGAGGAGAGGCACTACTGTCTGTCTGTCTTTAAGAGGAGAGGCAGTACTGTCTGTCTGTAAGAGGAGAGGCACTACTGTCTGTCTGTCTGTAAGAGGAGAGGCACTACTGTCTGTCTGTCTGTCTGTAAGAGGAGAGGCACTACTGTCTGTCTGTCTGTAAGAGGAGAGGCACTACTGTCTGTCTGTCTTTAAGAGGAGAGGCAGTACTGTCTGTCTGTCTTTAAGAAGAGAGGCAGTACTGTCTGTCTGTATTTAAGAGGAGAGACACTACTGTTTGTCTGTCTGTAAGAGGGGCACTTCTGTCTGTCTGTATTTAAGAGGAGAGACACTACTGTCTGTCTGTCTTTAAGAAGAGAGGCAGTACTGTCTGTCTGTCTTTAAGAAGCGAGACTACTGTCTGTCTGTCTTTAAGAGGAGAGACTACTGTCTGTCTGTCTGTAAGACAAGATGTCTGATATCTTCTCAAAGAGAAAGGTAATGTTTCTACTCAACACATAGATGAGAAGGGAGGTGTCAGTTAAAATATGAAAAATAAGACTCCTAATGTTTTGTCTAAATGTGTCTCTGTTCATTAAGATTTGTTCTTTATAGCCCCCTGACTAATTAATATGGCGCAAGGTGCTCTTTTTGTATTCGGCATAAAAAGTATTTATTTTTAATCCTGGCGATGATAGATATGTTATGCATGTTAAGGGATCATACAGCACATGTATAATTTAACAGTGTTCTCTTTATTATTGCAGGTGAAAAATGAATTCTTTATCGCATGCCTCCCGGCTTTGAACCGAAACAGCTCCTCCCCAAACAGTTGAAAGGTAGCTACTGCATGATCCCATCTCTTTAAAACCATGTCTCAGTGGAACCCTAGATAAAAGTCATCCCTCTCCATCTGTCACTCATACCCAACCACAGGGTTGGGAGAGTATTCCTTGGTGGCAATGAATACTATGATGAGCATGTCATCAGCTGCACATCCCATTCCTCCATCCCTCTCCCTCCCTCCATCCCTCTCCCTCCCTCCAACCTTCCCTCCCTCTCACCCTGCCCACCATCCAATTTATTGGACGTCTAATTGATTTATTCATTCTTCCGCACCATGTGAGTGTACCATTCAAATGTGGTATTTTGTGGCGTTATCTCCGTGTGAAAACCTATTCACTCTATCTGCGTTAGGTGAGATCACAGCTGTGACTCATCATCAGGAGGAATCTCATTACAATCTCTTGGATGGAAGGTGTCTTTTCTCTGACCCCTTTTCTTCCACCCAGTTCTCTGGTGCAAAGATTTACAACCCCAGTCCCTTGCAGTAAAGAACGGGTGGGCTGGGTCGCTCAGCTCCTGGTTGGCTCAGGTTCTATTTTCTATCTGGAACGAACTGTGAGTCTGAAAGAGACTGTGGGTCAAGGGAAGAGAACTGCAGGTTATGGAATGAACACATGCATGTGAGCACACAAACGTATTCACGCACACACACGCACATACTCACACTCGCGCACACACATACTCACACACGCACATACACATACACACTGCTATAAATAGCTAGCTCTACCAACCTCCCAGCTTTGTGGATCAGTGGCTGCTTGCTATTGATCTTTAGACATTACAGTGAATAAAAACACCTTTGCCCTGACAGCAACTTGGTTGTTTCTGTGCTCGCCCCGCGATGAGGCTGACCTTAAACTAATTCTGTGTGAATGAATGCAGTGGTGTGGAATAGGGCAACGCCGCTCGGCGCCATCCTTCCTGATTTATAACAGCTATCCTCCCTACAGATTGATTTATTCTACAGTTAGAGACACACTATAGCAATCTCATCTAAGAGGCTCTGGATGGCTTCATGAGACTAGGTCTGCATCCTAAATGGCACCCTATTCCCTTTATAATGCACTACTTTTGACCAGGGTCCATAGGGGTACATAGAGCTCTGGTCAAAAGTAGTGCACTATAGGGAATAGGGTGCAGTTTGGAACGCAGATTCGGAGCTCCCAAGGGCGTGCTGATACCAGGGGCTTAAGGGCAGGCATGAGAAAACATGTCCAATCAAGGTGTGAGTGTGTAAGGCACCAACACCAACACTACCTGACCTCTGTGGAAGCGTGGTGAATCATATTTCTCCTCTTAGTTGTAAAGTGCTGAGGTAGTGAAAAGCAGGGAGCATACAGTAGGGTACAATGGGCCTTTGTGTCACCGGGTATTCTGAGTAATAGGATTGGTTGAGGAGCTGAATGTATCATGGTAATCTGGTGAACAGGGAAAGAGAAATGTGATTGGTACAATCTTCTTAGGGTCTTTTTTCCCCGGTTCAGTAGAAATGTCCTATTTTTATACTACAGGTCTAGGATGAGAGGTCTAGGATGAAAGGTCTAGGATAAGAAGTCTAGGATGAGTTTTTCTTCCTCATGTTTCTTATATTAATTTCCTCTTGTCACACAGTGAACTGTGTTCCTGTGGATAATGACATTTCCAAAAGCCTTTCATTTTCAGCCGTCTGATAACATGACGTAGTAGAACCAAGATCAACATATCGTCCTTTGCAATCCTTTTGTCTGCAGGGCTTCTCTGATGTTTACACTTCTGATGCCCCTGGCCCATGCTGTAAATGTTTCCATGGTTTGTCAATGTCATACTATTTCTAGCAACTACTGTATGTAGCAATAGCAATTGCATTACTGTACCTACTGTAGCTGGGATTCAGTAGTTGATTCACAATATCTAACGTCTGTTTCACCAGTCTTGTTTGGACTCACAACTAAATGGATGATCTGAAACATAAAGTCGTTCTCAACAATTCGATTTTTGCATTGTTGACAAAGGGTCTTAAAACCTCTTAAGGATCATACACTTTTTTTCAATTTTGGCCTAAAATTACATACCCAAATCTAATTGCCTTTGGCTTAGGACCTAAAGCAAAGATATGCATATTCTTGATACCATTTGAAAGGAAACACTTTGAAGTTGTAGGAGAATATAACACATTAGATCTGGTTAAAGATTATACAAACAAAAAAACATGCGTTTTTTTTGTTCTTTTTTGTTCCATCATCTTTGAAATGCAAGAGAAAGGCCATACTTTCAGATAGGAAAGGTGTAAGATTTTGACCACCAGATGGCAGCAGTGTGTGCAAAGTTTCAGACTGATCCAGTGAAGAATTACATTGCTGCACAATATGTTGTATCAAAACTGCCAGGAGTTTTCCAAAATGTGCCGAATTGGTCAATTAATACATTTTCAAGTACATAACTATAGAGAACATACACAAATGCTATGGTAATAAAACATTTAAGTTTGCACACTCCCAGGAATTTCATACATGATGGATCATTAGCTTATACACTAACTTTCACACATCTAGATGGCCGAGCGGGGTGGGTGTGGAGCCAGAGACAGCAGCGGGGTCAAACTGTAGAACCCAGTTCCTACATTTGAACATAAAAATGGTTTTATCAAACAAACTATGCTACATTTTATCTCTGGGACCCTCAGGATGACAAATCAGAGCAAGATTACTGAATGTAGGTACATCATTTACCTTCAGAGGTGAATGTATCAAACCATTTTGTTGTTGTGCGCTCTCCTCAAACAATAGCATGGTATTTTTTCACTGTAATAGCTACTATTAATTGGGCACTGCAGTTAGATTAACAATAATTTAAGCTTTCTGCCCATATAAGACATGTCTATGTCCCGGAAAGTTGGCTGTTGTATACAACGTCATTCTAGTCACATTAGCTCATGTTAGCAACAACCGTCCCGGTTTAGGGACACCCACCCCGCAGAGGTTAAACTACCACCCAAACTAGAAGAAGTCATTAGTGTGTCAATCTGATTATATTGTTTGTCTCAGTTAGACTGCTGCTATTGGAGTGTTTCTGTTGGGGTGTTTCTCACCTCCCCATCATGTCTTCTCTCACCACAGCACACACTGCCGATGTGCACACTATAGAGAGTACGGGGCCATCTGCTTCAAAGCCTTCTCCTGTTTCCCCCCTCTCTCCTTTTAGCAGGTATCTTTTATCCTCTTAACTGAATTAATGCAGTGGCTCTTTCTCTCAGTACAGCTGACGGCTGTAACATCTGCTCTACCAAGGCTGCCGGGCCAGTCGGTTCAAGAGTGAGAAGAGGCAGGAAGAAGCACAAGCCAAAAAAGTTAGATATGATAACAGGGAGGTTTTGGATTTTGTTACTTTGGTCCTGAATTTATAGATTCTTCAAAGCGTTTATCTAAGAAAAGTGTTTACAAACAAAACAAAAAATCTTCTTCCCTCCTTTGTGTTTTAAGACTCCTTTCAGATGACATATTTGGCAGTGATGCCACTGTTAACTGGGCAATGCCAAAGAGGATTTCTAAAAAGCTCTTCTAGAATTAATTCTGGGAATTCATCTCCTCTGGCATCACTAGTATGGATAGCTCCACTGACTTTGGTCTTGTATATCAACTATATGTGCTGTATTATTATGTGCTGTGATGGCTATTCAATGTCAGAGTCACTCAAAGGTAAAGAGCCAATCGTAGCGTGGCTTGTTCAAGGCCTGTATGGGCTAAGAGGGCTGGAGGGCGGTGTCCTCTTAGACTGCTGGTGGTTAGAATGAGAATGAGACTGGACAGGATAACCATTTGAGGAGATAGAGTAAGCATAGGGAAACATTATGTATGTATTCCATTTCCATGTACACCACCGGTCAAAAGTTTTAGAACACCTACTCATCCAAGGGTTTTTCTTAATTTTTTTAACGATTTTCTACATTGTAGAATACATTGTAGAATAATAGTGAAGACATCAAAACTATGAAATAGCAACTAAGGAATCATGTATTAACCAAAAATGTGTTAAACAAATCAAATACATTTTATATTTTGGATTCTTCAAAGTAGCCACCCTTTGCCTTGATGACAGCTTTGCACACTCTTGGGATTCTCTTAACCAGCTTCACCTGGAATGCTTTTCCAACAGTCTTGAAGGAGTTCCCACATATGCTGAGCACTTGTTGGCTGCTTTTCCTTCACTCTGTAGTCCGACTCATCCCAAACCATCTCAATTTGTTTGAGGTCGGGGGATTGTGGAGGCCTAGTCATCTGATGCAGCACTCCATCACTCCCCTTCTTGGTCAAATAGCCCTTACACAGCCTGGAGGTGTGTTGGGTCATTGTCCTGTTGAAAAACACATGATAGTCCCACTAAGCCCAAACCAGATGGGATGGCGTATCGCTACAGAATGCTGTGGTAGCCATGCTGGTTAAGTGTGCCTTGAATTCTAAATAAATCACAGACAGTGTCACCAACAAAGCACCCCCACACCATAACACCTCCTCCTCCATGCTTTATGGTGGGAAATACACATGCGGAGATCATCCGTTCACCCACACTGTGTCCCTCAAAGACACGGCGGTTGGAACCAAAAATCTTTGGTCTGGAGTCCAATTTGTACTCCAGACCAAAGGACAGATTTCCACCGGTCTAATGTCCATTGCTTGTGTTTCTTGGCGCAAGCAAGTCTCTTCTTTTTATTGGTGTCCTTTAGTAGTGGTTTCTTTGCAGCAATTCGATTATGAAAGCCTGATTCATGCAGTCTCCTCTGAACAGTTGAACAATTTCTGAGGCTGGTAACTCTAATGAACTTATCCACTGCAGCAGAGGTAACTCTGGGTCTTCCATCCCTGTGGTGGTGCTCATGAGAGCCAGTTTCATCGTAGAGCTTGATGGTTTTTACGACTGCACTTGAAGAAACTTTCAAAGTTCTTGAAATGTTTCGTATTGACTGACCTTCATGTCTAAAAGTAATGATTGACTGTCGTTTCGCTTTGCTTATTTGAGCAGTTCTTGGAATAATATGGACTTGGTCTTTTACCAAATAGGGCTGTCTTCTGTATACCCCCACTACCTTGTCACAACACAACTGATTGGCTCAAACACATTAAGAAGGAAAGAAATTCCACAAATTAACTTTTAACAAGGCACACCTGTTAATTGAAATGCATTCCAGGTGACTACCTCATGAAGCTGGTTGAGAGAATGACAAGAGTGTGCAAAGCTGTCATCAAGGCAAAGGGTGGCTATTTGAAGAATCTCAAATATAAAATATATTTTGATTTGTTTAACACTTTTTTGGTTACTACATGATTCCATATGTGTTATTTCATAGTTTTGATGTCTTCATAAAAATAAAGAAAAACCCTTGAATGAGTAGGTGTTCTAAAACTTTTGGCCGGTAGTGTACATATTCCCATAACTTAAAAAAAAAATAGCGATCCATCATTATTTTATCTAGGATGATTCTCCGGTACAAATGCAATCCCCAAAACTCACAGACACATAATTTTAGAGAGACAGGACCATTACTTTGTTTCATCAACCATAATGTAGGCATCTGTCACAGATTATTTAAATAAAGCCTTTCAAACACACTGCCCCCCCCCCCCCCATGCTAACAAAAAACTCACAAGAAGGATGTCATCTACAGTAGAAGAAGTACATTTACCCAGTAGAAAATAGTAGAAATGGCCTATTTCATTCAATACGCATACATACTGTACAGTTTTAGGATCTTAATTTGATCACACTGATGCAAGGAGGACATTTAAAAAGACTACTGAAGATTGTCATTTCTACTTTGAAATGTCAGACTTGATTTTCCTTTACAAAAAATATCAACCCCCACAAAAATGTCCATTAATTATAACCCACATGATAATTAACATGCCCTGTTGCTGCAGGATTCTTTTCCAGCTGTAGAAAACTGGCTCAAATTAAGATCCTACATCTGTAATGTTTCAATCACTTATTCCACATTTCCCACTGCAATATAAGAGGAATGGACAAGAATGAGGTTTAAGATATTAAAGCTGATGGACAAATGAAGTAGATATCCAGTCACTGGAGAGGAGGGTAGACTGTGTAGGAAGCCTCTGAACAGGGCCTCAGATCCAAACCGAAATGCATTCCTAGAATGTGGACTGTGTACTGTGCAGTGTAGAGATACAGGGGAGTGGGGATATCAAACAAGATTATGAAGGTTGCTTTCCTTATCATACTGTGTTTAAAAGAGGAAAGGGAGACACAGGGGAGTGGGGATATCAAAGGACATTATGAAGGTTGCCTTCCTTATCATACTGTGTTTACAAGAGGAAAGGGAGACACAGGGGAGTGGGGATATCAAAGGACATTATGAAGGTTGCCTTCCTTATCATACTGTGTTTACAAGAGGAAAGGGAGACACAGGGGAGTGGGGATATCAAAGGACATAATGAAGGTTGCCTTCCTTATCATACTGTGTTTACAAGAGGAAAGGGAGACACAGGGGAGTGGGGATATCAAAGTACATTATGAAGGTTGCCTTCCTTATCATACTGTGTTTACAAGAGGAAAGGGAGTCTTCCTGTATGCTACAGATTGGCCTTCTCTATCACTGACAACAAGGGACCGGATAGACACAGAAGCATTCCTCTAGTCGGTTGGGCCTTGAGTTACCCTGAAAGAATTGACCATGAGACACTGGGAAGAAATAATTATAGATCTACACAGACAGACACTTCGATACATCTCAAAGCCTCGACTGGAGCAACAGAGTCTGAAAACAGCTATTTTTAGGACTCTGTTGTTGAAAATTCTGCTTTGTTCCCAACAAACTAGACCATTGAAATGTTTTTATTGTGTGTATCATGCATATTAATTGTTATGCTGTTTAATATTGTTATTGTGTTCTGAGAAGAAATCCTTTCAGAGAACCTCTTCCCAGCTGCCCTAATTTCAGTTGAGAGGAGAGTGTTGGCTGCCAGTCAGTCGCCTGCCCGCCAGTCTGCACGGTTTTGTGTCGCTGTATTACGAGAACATTAACAGCATTAGAGAGGAGAGAATTGAAAAGGGCAGCTTTGCCCTCAAGATGCAGCAGCCTGATAACAACACGCACAGATGATATGACATCAGAGAACGTGCTAAAGTGATTCATGGTCCAGATGTCTTGATCTGCCTGTATGTCAACATAAAGCCCAATGCTTTTACACTGAGTGTAGGCTATAGACAATAGGCATTGTTAGCCACAGGCAGGAGTGTGGGATAGTAGAGGAGGAAGTAGATATTTGTAATGGAGTTTAGGGCTCATCATTATATTCACAGTAGGACTGTGTCATGACGTCGCCTGCTTGGGTATTGCAAACCCCATCCCCCTCTCCCTGCCTTTCCCTTTCCTCCTTCAACCCATGCTGTGATCACAGAGAGACGTCGTAAATTCCTGAGAATCTCCTCATGGCCAAACAGTATTAAGAGAGAAGGTAAACTTTCAGGACAAAGGAATTTTCTCCCACCTCACAGAACTTGAGGTACGAACATATTTAATGTTCCTGCAAAAGTATAAAAGATCGGTGGAGAGTCCAGCTATTAACATGCCCATTGGTCACCACGTGGGAAACTCATGAGAGACTGTGGGACTACATTACCATACCGCTGTTTATATAATAACCTCAGATATGAGGTTTACATCTGTTTGTTGTATAAAATGAATGAGTGAGTATGATACTGTTTGTATAATTGTGTAATATGATTTTGGACTGTTTAATGAAGAAAAATACAAATCCCTTTTTGATTTGAACTAAACCCGAGGACCCGCCCCTGAGCCAGTTGGGTCAGACATCCAAGGACAGCCCCTTCCTGCTATCTGAATAAAAGTCAACTCTGAGAAATTACCATTAGACCATGTTTTTCCCCATGGGAGGAGAACTAAGGTTAAGTACCATTGCTGAATCTTTAACCATACCACGTGGTTAAACTCTTAGACGAATAATAACAAGTCTTTGATATTGACTACTAGTCTGCAGCTAGGAATTCGGTATCATTGAACGCGAAGAAAGACAACCGCCGAAACATCCATTCTATAACGAATGTCACTGAACTATCCACAATAACCGAGACCGAAGGAACTCCAACAGAAACTAACTTCACTCCAACAGAAACGAACTTCTCTCCAACGATCAAGACGACACACACCGAGCGTAAATATATATATATTGATTGCAATTGTTCCCGAATGAGTGAGCGTTCATGTGTAAGGATTAGCATGTCAATTGTTATAAAGAGTATACTCTGTAGTGACTTCTGAATCGACCCCCCATTCTCCCTTTTGTCTAACGAGCCACCATGCCGGTTCAGCCACTAGGGCATATTTCTCCCATTTCATGTAACCCTTTGTAAGTTTGTTTGTTTGTTTATGCATTTCTGTGAATTAATTAGTTAGTAATAAATAAATGATTTAAGACAATTGATGTATGGATGACTCATAGTGAAGACTGGGTTCGTGCAGATAATCAACAATTTACGACGTTTGGAATGAGACTAAAGTAAATAAATCATTAATTAGAAGACTATTGATCAGATATGAAAATATCTGAAAGGTTATATTGGGAAATTATAACTTTGTAATCTAATAACTTTCCCTGGTGCCCTCGAATTCATAGTTAATTAGTTACGTTATTACTCAAGTGATCGCGTAATCCCTAATTACAGGAATCTTTGATAAAAACTATAAGTCTTCAATTTAACGATAGCAAAGACACGACAACTGTTATACAGTTAGTTATACAGTGCCATGCACTTTAGCAATGAGATGAACCTGGATATCCAAAGTGATTCCTGAGCTGAATATGTAAGAATATGTGGAACTAACTCCCTCCACCTTTGCCACTGCCCTGGATAAGAGTTCATACACATGCTTAAAGATGTAATGAGGTATTCTTGAGATATTATTCACCCTAGTGTCATTATTAATGGTTATGCTCCTCACAGCCGGTAGCCATATTATCATCATAGACAAATGCATATTAGCATTGATAAGCACTGATGACCTTGGCAAAACATTCAGATTAAGCTATAGTTGAAGTCGGAAGTTTACATACACTTAGGTTGGAATCATTAAAACTCGTTTTTCAACCACTCCACAAATTTCTTGTTAACAAACTATAGTTTTGGCAAGTCGGTTAGGACATCTACTTTGTGCATGACACAAGTCATTTTTCCAACAATTGTTTACAGACAGATTATTTCACTTATAACTTACTGTGTCACAATTCCAGTCAGAAGTTTACATACACTAAGTTCACCGATAGAGATGGTAGTACCGCTTTATAACAGCTAATGGACAATGCCATGGCGATTGTAACTGGACTAATCTAATGTTACTGAAAAAAGGATTATGTCATGGCTTTAGAAGCTTCTGATTGGCTAATTGACATAATTTGAGTCAATTAGAGGTATACCTGTGGATGTATTTCAAGGCCATACCTTCAAACTCAGTGCCTCTTTGCTTGACATCAATGGAAAATCAAAAGAAATCAGAGAAGAGCTCAGAAAACAATTGTAGACCTCCACAAGTCTGGTTCATCCTTGGGGGCAATTTCCAAACGTCTGAAGGTACCACGTTCATCTGTACAAACAACAGTATGCAAGTATAAAACACCATGGGACCATGCAGACGTCATACCGCTCAGGAAGGAGACGCGTTCTGTCTCCTAGAGATGAACATACTTTGGTGCGAAAAGTGCAAATCAATCCCAGAACAACAGCAAAGGACCTTGTGAAGATGCTGGAGGAAACAGGTACAAAAATATCTATATCCACAGTAAAACAAGTCTTATATCGACAACCTGAAAGGCCGCTCAGCAAGGAAGAAGCCATTGCTCCAAAACCGCCATAAAAAAGCCAAACTACGGTTCGCAACTGCACATGGGGACAAAAGATCGTACTTTTTGGAGAAATGTCCTCTGGTCTGATGGAACAAAAATAGATTTGTTTGGCCATAATGACCATCGTTATGTTTGAAGGAAAAAGGGGGAGGCCTGCAAGCCGAAGAACACCATCCCAACCGTGAAGCACGGGGGTGGCAGCATCATGTTGTGGGGGTGCTTTGCTGCAGGAGGGACTGGTGCACTTCATAAAATAGATGGCATCATAAGGGAGGAAAATGATGTGGATATATTGAAGCAATATCCCAAGACATCAGTCAGGAAGTTAAAGCTTGGTTGCAAATGGGTCTTCCAAATGGATAATGACCCCAAGCATACTTCCAAAGTTGTGGCAAAATGGCTTCAGGACAACAAAGTCAAGGTATTGGAGTGGCCATCACAAAGCCCTGACCTCAAGCCTATAGAAAATTTGTGGGCAGAACTGAAAAAGCATGTGTGAGCAAGGAGGCCTACAAACCTGACTCAGTTACACCAGCTCTGTCAGGAGGAATGGGCCAAAATTCACCCAACTTATTGTGGGAAGCTTGTGGAAGGCTACACACAACATTTGACCCAAGTTAAACAATTTAAAGGCAATGCTACCAAATACTAATTGAGTGTATGTAAACTTCTGACCCACTGGGAATGTGATGAAAGTAATAAAAGCTGAAATAAATCATTCTTTCTACTATTATTCTGACATTTCACATTCTTAAAATAAAGTGGTGATCCTAACTGACCTAAGACAGGGCATTTTTACTAGGATTAAATGTGAGGAATTGTGAAAAACTGAGATTAAATGTATTTGGCTAAGGTGTATGTAAACTTCTGACTTCAACTGTATCTCTCTGTCTTATGATTGTATGTTTTTCCTGTATGCAATCTAATGTAAGAAACGTCTACAGTATAGGCTTACAGCTGACTAGATGTTGTTACACAATATAATGTGGTTAAACATGTCAGAATCGTTCCACGTTAAAAATAAAATAAACCATTGAAAGGCTATAATCCCACAGTCACAGTACATGTTGTAATAAAGAGAATGCTGTCTATTCTCTAGGATGCTGCAAGTAAGTATTGTGCCTGGAGGAGGAAGAGGGGGTCGCAGCTAAAGATGTATCTTGCAGAGTGAGTTACATTAATAAGGAATGAATAACTCAATAAATCTCATAGAAATGATGGTCCAAGCATCTGAGAAGAGACCGATTGGAATTACAGGTTCATAAGTGATTGGTAAAGTAAAACCATAGAGATATGCCATAGAGATATGCAACAGAGAAAACATTTGAATCCCTTTGTTTGTACAGAATAGTGAGACAATTCCTTGCTGTTGAGACCAGTGCCATGCCAGAGATTTGTTAGTGCGACTGGAGGAACCACATAGGCATCTTAAATGTTTCAGTAGCTATCGCTTAGAGTTTTAAACAAACACCAGGCACAGAGATGTGACTGCTGATTACCCTGCATTTACATAATCATAGAAAGGTACCCTGCCAATGTGCTGTGCTGTGACTATTCCTTTGGATATTAAAAACAAAAAAACTATGTTTTAAGTGAGAATAGGCATTGGTCTGAAGCCGAAAAAGAAAGGAAATTCACATGAGCACCATAATGCCTATCTCATGCTCTACCAAGTTTTTCCAGCACACAGCTTTGACCTACTACAGTAGCTATGTTGGTATTATACTTTAATTGTAGGCATTGTACTATGTGTAGGCAGGTTTCTTAGGATTCAAACCTTTTCAAACAGCCTACTTCATACTCTTAGAGGCAGTAGTTCCACAATAATGTGATTTGTACTGCACACAAGGTAAAGTATTGGATACCACAGTAAAACATTATCCCATTGCGCAACCTTTTCATGCTTTTTTTTATTAAGTGAAAGTAAACTTTGCTTTTATCGTTACATTTTGAATGCTTAGCAGGACAGGAAAATTGTCAAATTCATGCACTTATCAAGAGAACATCCCTGATCATCCCTACTGCCTCTGATCTGGCGGATTCACAAAACACACATGCTTTGTTTGTAAATGATGTCTGAGTGTTGGAGTGTTTACATTTTTTGTTTTTAAGACAAGAGGGGCTCCTGAGTGGCGCAGCTGTCTAAGGCACTGCTTTGCGGTCTAAGGGCACTGCATCGCAGTGCTAGAGGCATCACTACAGACCCTGGTTCGTACCCGGGCTGTATTACAACCGGCCGTGATCGGGAGTCTCATAGGACGGAGCGCAATTGGCCCAGCAACATTAGGGGAGGGTTTGGTCGGAAGGGCTTTGCTTGGCTCATTGCGCTCTAGCAACTCCTTGTCGCGGGCCGGGCACCTGCAGGCTGACCTCGGTCGTCAGGTGAACAGTGTTTCCTCTGACACATTGGTGCGGCTGGCTTCCGGGTTAAGCAGGCGGGTGTTAAGTACAGCGTTTGTAGTAATGGCTAAAGGTACCGCCGGTGTATCTGAAGATTGTGGGTTTGCCTGCTGGAGGATACATAAACATGGTACTTCGCACACGATCAATACTTAAAATGTATGTTCTGTTCCAAAACCGTGAGTTCTCCAATTTGTTTTCATATGTATACTGCCATTTATAAATGAGGACGTGTGCTCTTTTACTGGAGTAGGAAAGCTGTGCACAGCATTACTTACAACATTTGTAGCTGAAGTTTTGTATTCAAGTGTTTAGAGCACATAGCCAATTTAATATTTGTAAATATGTCTATAATTTCTCTTAAGAGTTTTGTACTTTTCTAATTACTTTGTATTTTGCAGGTGTTTTTCAGCAGTTTGTTTGGTTATGCAGGCTTTTTTATTCAAGGCCAGTGCTACTACACCTCATTCTGCTACTTACAGTAGCTGTTCATCGAGACCTCAGCTGTTCATCGAGACCTCAGCTGTTCATCGAGACCTCAGCTGTTCATCAAGACCTCCGCTGTTCATCAAGACCTCAGCTGTTCATCGAGACCATGAATATTAGAATCAGGAGTAGTAGAACTGGGCATGAACAGAAATGTATTACAGACAGACATACTCCTCAGCACACCCCCCACCCCCTCTCAAACAATCCCGCAGGTGAAGAAGCTGGATGTGGAGGTCCTGGGCTGGCGTAGTTACACGTGGTCTGTGGTTGTGAGGCCGGTTGAACGTACTTCCAAATTCTCAAAAACGACGTTGGAGGCAGCTTATGATAGAGAAATTAATATAAAATTCTCTGGCAAGAGCTCTGGTGGACATTCCTGCAGTCAGCATGCCAATTACACAATCCCGCAAAGCTTTTATTTTTCCCAGCACAAGGTGCACCTGTGTAATGATCATGCTGTTTAATCAGCTTCTTGATATGCCACACCTGTCAGGTGGATGGATTATCTTGGCAAATGAGAAATGCTCACTAACAGGGATGTAAACAAAATTGTGCAAATTAGAGAAATACGCTTTTTGTGCATATGGAACATTTCTGGGACTTTTTTTCCCCAGCTCATGGCACCAACACTTTACATGTTGCGTTTATATTTTTGTTCAGTGTACATTTGGTTGTAATTTTTTTTTTTACAGGTAATGTAGTACTAGGGCGTCCTTCAGTAAACTTTAATGTACATTTTCATGTAAATAGTTAATGGGTACACGTTTATTATGTGTGTATTTTCCAGGAGCTTGGTCAATTGTCTTAAGAGAGATCAGGGGGAAAAAAATCCAGTTTACTCCATATTGGCTTAAATGGGTTTCTGGTTATTCACTTCCCTCTGGAAAATATCAAGACCGTATACCACGAGTATGACAAAACATTTATTTTTACTGTTCTAATTACGTTGGTAACCAGTTTACAATAGCAACAAGTGACCTCTGGGGTTTGTGGTAGATGGCCAATATACCATGTCTAAGGGCTGTATCCATGGCTAAGGGCTGTACTCTGCATTGTGTTGTGCGTAAGAACAGCCCTTAGCCGTGGATACAGCCCTTAGACGTGGTATACTGGCCATATACCACACCCCCTTGTGCCTTATTGCTTAATTATAATGTGGTACAATAATGTTTCATAATCACCTGTGTAAAAAAACATGGAAATTAAAAACAAAAAAGTTTTAAGTGAGAATAGGCATTGGTCTGAAGCCGAAAAAGGATTATCAACACATTTTTCACCTAGTTGGCTTGGGAATTCTAACCAGCGACCTTTCAATTACTGAGCCAATGCTCTTAACTGCTAGCGTACATGCCACCCATACTCTACCAAGGTTTTCCTGCACAAAGCTTTGACCTACTACATTTATATTTACATTTAAGTCATTTAGCAGACGCTCTTATCCAGAGCGACTTACAAATTGGTGCATTCACCTTATGATATCCAGTGGAACAACCACTTTACAATAGTGCATCTAACTCTTTTAAGGGGGGGGGGGGGGGTTAGAAGGATTACTTTATCCTATCCTAGGTATTCCTTAAAGAGGTGGGGTTTCAGGTGTCTCCGGAAAGTGGTGATTGACTCCGCTGACCTGGCGTCGTGAGGGAGTTTGTTCCACCATTGGGGTGCCAGAGCAGCGAACAGTTTTGACTGGGCTGAGCGGGAACTGTACTTCCTCAGAGGTAGGGAGGCGAGCAGGCCAGAGGTGGATGAACGCAGTGCCCTTGTTTGGGTGTAGGGCCTGATCAGAGCCTGAAGGTACGGAGGTTGGCGAACTATTCAGTACTACAGTAGGTATGTTGGTATTGTACTTCAAACTATGTGTAGGCAGGTTGTTTAGGATTCCAACCTTCTCAAATAGCCTAATTCATACTCTTCATAGGGATAATAGAATACAGTGTCCTGCTATAAAAATGATGTATACCGGTATACATTGAGTAGACCAAACATTAGCTTTAATTCGTCAGTCAGGGCATGGAATCTACAAGGTGTCGAAAGCGTTCCACAGGAATGCTGGCCCATGTTGACTCCAATGCTTCCCACAGTTGTGTCAAGTTGGCTGGATGTCCTTTTGGTGATGTACCATTCTTGATACACACAGGAAACTATTGAGCGTGAAAAACCCAGCAGCGTTGCAGTTCTTGACACAAACTGGTGTGCCCGGCACCTACTACCATACCCCGTTCAAAGGCACTTAAATATTTTGTCTTGCCCATTCACCCTCTGAATGGCACACATACACAATCCATGTTTCAATTGTCTCAAGGCTAGAAAAACCCTTCTTTAACCTGTCTCCTCCCTTTCATCTACACTGATAGAAGTTGATTTAATAAGTGACATCAATAAGGGATCATAGGTTTCACCTGGATTCACCTGGTCAGTCTATGTCATGGAAAGAGCAGGTGTTCTTAATGTTTTGTATACTCAGTGTATATATATATATATATATATATGTATATATATATATATATAATTTGTCTATATGTATTTTTTTTAGATATAGGCCTATTGTAAATGTGTATTATTGTTGCGTCACCATCTTTATAACAAAAATGTATTCAAGTACCAACATAACTTTAAGCAACATATTATTTTGACAGAGGTAATGAACTTTCCATTGATCAGCACAACAATTGATAAAACACGACCATGTTTGAAACACAAGTGGTTCTGAGCTTATGTCAATATTACTCAGGTAAGCTAACAGTTACAGAGATCAGGAATGTAGACAGGCTCTATCTATCTGGGCTACTGTGTATAACATACAACCAACCACCTGTTGACCAAAAAAGGATGTTATTATGTTTTTTTGTGTGTTTTTTTCAATGACATGTATTGCTAAAATAAAGGATTAAGCAGTGGTGGGGAAAGTACCCAATTGTCATACTTGAGTAAAAGTAAAGATACCTTAATAGAAAATGACTCAAGTAAAAGTGAAAGTCACCCAGTAAAATACTTCTTGAGTAAAAGTCTAAAAGTATTGGTTTTAAATATAGTTAAGTATCAAAAGTAAATGTAATTGCTAAAATATACTTAAGAATCAAATGTATAAATCATTTAAAATTCCTTATATTAAGCAAACCAGACGGCACCATTTTCTTGTATTTATTTATATATTTTACCTCCTTTTTTCTCCACAATTTTGATCTTGTCTCATCGCTGCAACTCCCCAACGGGCTCGGGAGGCAAAGGTCGAGTCATGCGTCCTCCGAAACATGACCCACCAAACAACGCTTCTTTAAACACTGATTTTGACAGACTATTTAAATGGACAGTCTTGGAGCGTTCATTCAAAAATGATTATGTTAGTTTATTTCTCTTGCTTTGTTAAAATACAATAGTCTAAAACAGTTGATTTGTTGAAAACAGACTAATTTAATCACATAGCAAACCAGGTTAGCAAGAATGTCATCTTCTTTTGACTGCACACAGCATGGCGCACAATTTAAGCAAGCAGAGAGGGATTTCGATTAATCTGGCCCGGGTATGGTCTGTCACATCATCAGGCGAAAGCAGGGAGGAAAGGCAGATAAAGCTTTTTTATCAAAAGCAATCACTTGCATGTGAAACACAGAATACTACTCATTACTGCACATGCTTAATTAAGTCACTTTTGTTTTGAGCCGACTTCGCCGTCGGACAGAGCGGGCACCTGGCTCACATCCGGGAGGCAGCCTGGTTCCAAATCGAATGCGATCAACACCTACATGGGCACTCGGGCGAGATTAATCTAACCCCCTCAATGATTCCGATGTTGTTTTACCTGGGTGCACCGTGTGCAGAATCCCCACAGATTTTCTGGGAACACACTGAAAAGTAACTTGACGCTGTGTTAATCAGTCAGCACAAATGTGGATTATAATAATGTCAAGGCAGATTGGAGCTGGAATGTGTTCTATATGTTCGAAACAGCGATGCTGTCCGTCGAGTGTGTTAAATCTGATGCTAGCCTAGCATGTATTTTCACACTTGCAGTGCACAACTGAACTGAGGCTCTGTTTACATGTACGTTTGGGGTTCAACCATTGAGCTATATGCGGTTCATAACTAGCTTACTGTCTTTACAAAGCAATTTGTTTCTCGGCTATGGTTTGTGTTGAGGTCTTGGTTGTTCTTAGTTGAGGAAATGTAGCATAGCTAACTGAAGTGTTTTTCCTGTCTGAAATCTGGCTACCTCGTTTTACCGTAGCTTGGTCTGTGCAATGCAAAAGAACGTGAGCAGCGTGGCAGTTTCCTAAAGTTTGGTAGTTTTAAACTTAATGTAACTAACGTTAACTAGCTATGTTTTGTGTAAGAAAGTATGATATATTGTGGTGCATTAACTGGCCATACACGTTGGCTAACTTTACCTAGCCAGTTATTGTTAACTGGCTATCGTAGCAGCCAGGGATGTTCTGTATATTTGGGCATGTTTGTGTTCCAATTACACGCAATACTCTAGATCAGCAGTTTACACATGAGGACGTCAGCCTTATCAGAAACCTTTCTTGGCAAAATATAGTTAGCTAACTTTTATTATTTGTTGGTTAGCTACCTAGCCAATGCTAGCTCTCCTCTGACTGGTATAACATTACGTTAGCTAACTAGTTTATTGGCCAGCTACCTTTATTTGCCTGTCAGTTAGCTAGCTACAGTAGCTACAAAGGCTAGCTGCTTGACTTTGTACAAGCAAGCTAACGTTAGCTAGGTAACGTTAGCTAGTTAGCTACCTAGCTAATATAAATATCTGCTTGCATTTATTGATTAACCTCAGCTTGAATACCACCATATAGCTAGCTATATACAGTAGCCTAGGTATATTTGCATATACTTCTTATGACTGGCAACACGGTGCAAGCAGCTGTGCTGTTGCCTAGCAACCGACCCGGTGTTAGAACTGAGATTCGGTTGAAAAGATGTTAGCATTGTCAGAAAGGTACAAATCCGGTATGTGGTTCTCGGTAACAGGCGGACGGCTCATGACAAGAAGCGGGAGTGTGTTGTGTACCTCCAATCAAGTTGATTTGAGAATCGAGATTGGTGTCATATTGACTTAAGACATGATGGTAGGGAGATTTTAATTGAATACTGAGCTTCAACCAATGCCTATAACAGACGTGACGATAATAAATGGGCCACAGTCAAAAATCCTCAGATCAGATCCTGAACAGTGGTATTTATGCCAGCCAGACAGACCCCAATTCAGAATCACTGCAGTGTTATGGAGAATACACCCCCACTTTCTTTTTACTGGGAGCTGAAGCAGAGAGTTGACATGAACACATCCTTTTAAGTTACTCATGTAAGTAAACTAGGGCTGAGGAGACAAAGCATGGTGCTCTATGAATATGAATACAAATCCATGCCATGGGAGAGGTTCGGCGCCACACACGTCTCGCCTCACAGAAAATAATAAATACAGGATATGTTTTGCTCCATGCACTCTTCAGAAGCTGTCTGGTGCTCAGATGTTTGATTGCAGACAGGCTGAGGTGTGTTACATACATGTGTGCATGCACACTCTCACACACACTCTTTGTTATGAATTGAATGGACATCTGAGGGCAAACTAAGAGGGGTAGCAAGTGGGATTTTCAATAAGTGGCCTGTGCCTCTCCCCAAGGAGACCTGCATGGAGGGAGAAGGTCTACAGTAAAGTGGACTTTTATTTCTCTTTCAATCTCTGTTCAACTCACTGCTCTCTCATGTCTCTGCAGACAAGTGGCCTGGTAATAATTGCCCATAAGATGGAGGGGAAAATGTATACACATGTTCTGCTCTGCAGAGATCAATTATGAAATGCTACAACGAAGCTCTGTGAAATAGGGGTTCCTACGGTTGTTGCCCCTACTGTATCTTCACACTGAGAATTGACGATATCTACAGAGTCTTGTGTACCGTCACTAATATTAACGCAAATCAGAGATGTATCGGCGCACCTATTGCTGCTCTCTTGATGCATGTTCTTAGATAGGACACAATAATATTAACCCATCTGTAGCCTCTGGCATACTGGTTATAGGGAAGGGCAAGCAATACCCTGACTGGGCCTGACATGGGATATGCACTCATTCAATTGACTATTCATCTCAGTTGAGTTGGCACCAATAAATTATCTTAATTTGAACTTTGTCACAGCAAAATAGTCCATAATGTTGCTTGATCGTTGGTTAGGCTATTAGCTGGCCAAAAGTAGGCTACATTAAAAGTGCAATACATTTAATATAAATATTTTTCAGTGAATGTATGTAAATCACGACGCTCATCTGCATTTCTCAGCAACAAAAGAGTGATCAAATTAAGATCCTGCATCTGTAGGTGTGGCTTGGCTTGCCCTTCTCCAGACTGACTGCGAGAGGATATGGTAAAACACGCTGTTCCACAGAGTACAATATCTGGGCTATGAATAGACAAATATTGTCTACTGCCCAAATGTAAATCGTGATTTTCTAGGACTGTATAATCTCATTTGTTTGTTCATTTTCCATTTGATTCACCTATTAATACAGTTGTTAATCATCTCACCTACACTGCAAAACAGGAGGGACTACATTTTTCAATGTGATAATAAAAAATGACACTGATGCTGATTTGACAATTACAACAATTCTTGCTCTGCAGTGCAGTCAAAAACGTGATTTCGCTGTGTTTTATATATATTTCGACACTATGAGGTTGGAATAATACTGTGAAAATGATGATAATGCCCTTTAGTTTAAGAGCTTCTTGAATAGAACACCTGAAATTTCAGCCTGTTTTGGTGGGATGGAGTTTTAGCCTTCCTGGTGACATCACCAGGCAGTAAATTAATTAATAGACTAATAAAAAAGAGAGTATTCCCCTCCTCACTCAGACCTCTCACAGAAAGCCCTATCAACATTATTGCTTGAGAAATTGCTCTTTGCTAAGAAGCTATTTTTGACCATTTTAATTGAAAACAATCACAGTAAGGTACTACATTGTTACCCAGAAATGATTTGATATTGAGAGAAAAACAGCTACATTGGGCCTTTAATACAAAGCCAAGAAAGTGTTCCAAGAATTTTCTTTCTGTAGGCTACTTTGTGAATGTTTAAAATGTTGTTTTAGCTAAACTCAGATGGTAATCACCATATTGAATGTCAGTGTGTTTGCCCTCCATTTGTACTGTGATGCAGTGCTGAGTCATGTGGTGTGAATTGGGAGACTATTTCAGCTGCTGTTTGATGAGATCTAGCACTGAAATGTGTTGCGTTTCTACCTCATTAGTATGCTGTACTGAAGGTACTGAGAAAGAAGCATTTAAAACAGCAGGGGGTCAGGACTGAGGGCTTTGCTGGTGGAAGGAGTGTAGGCTGCAAGGCACTATTTACATTTTCTTGGTTTAGAGTTTAGACAGCAAAAATCTATCTGAAATGTTTTACCAGAGGCACTAACATGGTCTAGGCACGAAGCAAGGCAAGCCTCATCCTTTCCTTTCCCCAATGGCTAAATATTGACTATGTTGGATAAAGGCAGATGGCTTGTGCCTGAGCAGAGTGTTGGTTGGATGTGAGCTGTGCTGTGATGGTGGAGGGAGTGAGTGTGAGTGTTGGAGCGACAGACATCTGGTCCCTGTGCCCAGCGGACATGGTTCCTACATCAACCTGCCTCATTAGGACTAGCCAGGGCATTAGGAACCATTCTGCTGTTGGAGCCACTGCTGCTCCAATGGTCCCGCTTCAAATCGTTAGTTTTTAACTCAGACAGGACCCTCACTGCCACGTCTGTTGTGCCTGCAAGTTCCACATCTGAGACTAATTTCTCTATTCTGCAAGGCATGTACACCTGCCTCAAGGGTCCTACCTAGGGCACGTCCAGCTCAAGAATCGCGTTATTGTTTAACTGAGACAGGACCATAGAGACACATTTTCTAGCTGTTGTGTCTGCAAGTTCCGCTTCTGAGACTAACTCTATATTCTGCCACGGTGGTACACCTGTCTCACGGCTAAAATCTCTCATTTTCAACTGAGACGGACAGGACCCTTGTGTCAGCCACACTTTGTTGTTGTGTTTGCAAGTTCCATAACCATATCTCAGACTATCTTCTGCCAGAGTTGTACACCTGCTCGAGGGTGATTATTTGTCCTAACGAAAACACGTCCCTCATCCTCCTCTCTGTCTGCAATAGAAGAATTATGACTGTCAGTTGTGGAAATGTCTCTGCATACAGAATCAACACACAGCTGGCACTCAGTAACCTTTGTTTTACCCAGGGGTGAAAGTAAGCCGTTAAATAAAGGTGGTATGCCGTGGGGGTAAAACGTGAGCCTACAGTGTATCACAATAATTAACTCAAAATGCCATGAAAACTATTGGCTATTACACCATTATTCAACATTACCGCCAGTGGTGTAGTGGAGGGTAAACACAATTAAACACATTTTACCCACCTTTGTTTTGTTGCTGGACAATTTACCTACCGTTTGCAGAAAAATGCATGGAATGTATAGGGAGAGTTACTTTTTTCACCACAAGTTTACCCACCTATTTTTTTGCCACTGATTACAGCATGTCAGCCACATGAAAAATGTGCGAATTGATTCAAAACCAGCTGTTTTATGCTCTAAATTGCATTGTGGTTTGATGAGAACACTTACATTTTGCCAAGGCGGAGATGAGTGGCGGAGACCGAGATGCGCGTGGACAGCAGTGGATGCATCAATTCAGGCTACAAGTGTAGGATTAATGACAATTGCAGAATGTCATTACAATACATGTTGTTGTTTTGTAACAGATGTCTCTTTTCATACATCAAATTGCGGGTGCACAGTGCACTGTATGCATGCTGAAATTATTTTGTGAGTGGACGAACGTTCGCGGGAAGCCTACAGGAGCGCCTTTTTGAAGTGATTGTTGACAATCAGATGAAAACATCATGACTGGCTGTATTTATGCCACTTTAAAAGGTAATGATGTTAAAAGTGATATGACACATTTTTACTACAGTAGGCCTCGGCTACTAGGCCCACAGAGATCGTATGACATTAAATGGGATTCTACACTGAGTATACCAAACATTAGGAACACCTTCATAATATTGAGTTGCATCCCCCATTTTACACTCAGAACAGCCTCAATTCGGCAGGGCATGGCATGAGTCTACAAGGTGTCGAAAGCGTTCCACAAGGATGCTGGCCCATGTTGACTCCAATGCTTCCCACAGCTGTGTCAAGTTGGCTGGATGTCCTTTGGGTGGTGGACCATTCTTGATACACACAGGAAACTGTTGAGCGTGAAAAACCCAGCAGCGTTGCAGTTCATGAGACGAACCAGTGCGCCTGGCATCTACTACCATACCCTGTTCAAAGACACTTCCCGTACCGGGATACCCGTCCTGTATCTACTTTCACCCCTTGTTTTACCAGTGAGATCTGGTCTGTATGGCCATAGTGTAACAGTATAACTTTAAACCGTCCCCTCGCCCCGACACGGGCGCGAACCAGGGACCCTCTGCACACATCAACAACTGACACCCACGAAGCGTCGTTACCCATCGCTCCACAAAAGCCGCGGCCCTTGCACAGCAAGGGGAAACCCTACTTAAAGTCTCAGAGCAAGTGACGTAACTGATTGAAATGCTACTAGCGCGTACCCGCTAACTAGCTAGCCATTTCACATCCGTTACACTCACCCCCCTTTCAACCTCCTCCTTTTCCGCAGCAACCAGTGATCCGGGTCAACAGCATCAATGTAACAGTATAACTTTACGTCGTCCCCTCGCCCCGACACGGGCGCGAACCAGGGACCCTCTGCACACATCAACAACGGTCGCCCACGAAGCATCGTTACCCATCGCTCCACAAAGGCCACGGCCCTTGCACAGCAAGGGGAAACCCTACTTAAAGTCTCAGAGCAAGTGACGTAACTGATTGAAATGCTACTAGCGCGTACCCGCTAACTAGCTAGCCATTTCACATCCGTTACAATAGCATCAAACAAGAGAAGAGTATAACTGGTGCTATTTTCTTACAGTGAAGTGTGCTGTCTTGTGGATCTTCAAGAGAAAATACATAGCACCTCCAAACCACAGTGCCCAGTGTTCCAAGGTTAGCAGTGAAACAAACAGGAAGCTGATTCTCTGATGGTCTTGAAGAGCCCTCTGGTGTTAGTCGCCTGCCCCAACTACCGGTGAAGAGGTTACGCTCTGGTTTCAAGGCACAACTCCCATCTCTTCAGGGTAGCAATCATCTGAGGAACCCTTATGTATCATGGAGAGCCATTTGGATTACCACACCTGAGCTAATGGCAATCTGCCCATATGATGAATATCATAATCCACATCTCAAGAAACACTCTGCGTCCCTCTCCATAGTGGGTTCACCTCTGCCTCATACCAACAAGCGCAACCCCCTTTCGTTCACCCTCCTCCATCTTGACATACTACATCTCTAGGACCGGATTGTAGGCCTGACTGAGAAAAAGGCATGCATATTATACTGTAGTGTAATACAATCCATTCTAAAACGCCAGTTTAGTACTAACCCCCCTGTATTCTTACAGGCTGATGTGGATTCAGTCCACAGGCCTATAAAGAGAAGTGCTGATTTGCATTATTTTCCAGTGAGTAACAGTCTTCCCTGTCAGTGCAAATTAATCAGCTTCTATGGGGGAGAAAAATCTATAACAATCAGCAGAGGTTTGTTTTATTTATTTGAACGATAAATACGGGTTTACACTGCTGTCACAGGAAAAAAGATGAATGTTTTCTCGTTCAATATCTTCCTTCCATTACTTCAGACTGAATTATTATTGTTGTGCTGCTGTTTTCTTGGTTCTTGACCTTTAAACTCAATAAGGGCTGTAGGTACAGTCTGCTGAAGGACAAGTTTGTATAATGAGCTCAGTGTCTGCTATAATCAATTTCCTTTTGTGGATATACCCTCTGGTGGGTCATCATAGAAAAATGTGTCTCTTGGAGAGCGACCAAATTATTAATACCCATTGCTAACTTAATTCCCTTTCATACAACAACAATGATAACAGGAATATAATTTCCTCCATGAGGAAAAGCAAATGAAACCACTGGAAGGAAATAGACAATGTCCTCAAGGATGCAATTTCTTTCTGCAAATCCTCATCAGTATCAGATGTAAAATGAGAGGAAACAGTATTCCTGAATTTTAATCTCAGTCATTTTAGAGATGAATGAACTTGAACAGCCTTGCTTCTATAACCAAGAGGCAAGGCTCTTTCAAATGTGACAGAATCTCTATAGGAGAGGACACAGCGAATCCTCATACAAAATGATGAGAATAGAATGTAATCCATCACATAGTGCATTTCAATGTCCTTAATTTATGAAGATAACTCCTAATACGAATGACTTTATTCAATTTAAAGTATATGCCATTACATAAAAGATGGAATTCAGATTGAAACGTTGCACAATATCTATGCATATAAAAATTACTTTGCTATCTTTGCAGACCTTGCTGGTTGTTGAGTAGGCCTAGACAACTTAAATGGACTACTAATAGAAAAATGCCCTACGGTGAACTGGAGCCTGAATGAAAAATGCAGAGGCCAGAATACCGTACTTGACATAAAAGCCTATTGGATGGACTGACATGACCAGTGACAGTCTATTTAATTCAACACAGTCCCATGAGCAACACATCTGACCTGATAAAATGGCCAATGTGAGGTCTTAAGAGGTTGCAAAGATGTGCTGGGGCCCAGTATATTAACAGGAGAAACCTACTGTGATGGAATATTGATAAAATGCTTTTTTGTTTGGTGCACATTGCTCGAAGAGTTGATGGCTCGCTGCACTAAATCATAAAGTACACTTGGGCGTACTTCTGAGTCAATAACCAGTCCTCTCTCTTCTATTCTGAGAAACATCTCCTGAGCATTTCCAGGTGACACTGTACTGTTCCTAGTTACCAACACATGATCTAGAGAGACAATGTACATTTTAAAGGACTTCTACTGGGCTCGTTGATGCTCTTTAAAACACATTTTATGACTGCACGATCTGTCTAGTATAAGGTCCTAATGACAGTGCACAGGTGACCTACACGAGTCCCTCTTGTGCATATTAATCTCTTCGATAGGACACAAATACATGACATAATCATAGATCTGTACATTGTGTAGAAAGAAACTAGTGATCGGAAGTAATCCCAGGCAGAGACTTTGTTCAGTACAGATACTGAAGACAATGCCAATGAGCTGGTGACATGTCTTCAGTATGAATGAGATGTTTTCCCCTGCTACAGTACTACAGTGCAGGACGTTGCTGCAGCAGCTTGTGTATCATAGAGACGGAGGTTACAAGCAGCTGCAGCTAGACAGTCATTCAGGCAGAGAGGCAGGCTGCCGGGGGAGGAGAGGATGCAGCCAAGTACTGTTGTATCATCCTTTTACCATGAATTATAGAACAGGGCATGAAATGTTAACTGTACAGTTTCCAACTGATTTAGACATCACCTTAGTGAGTCATACTGTATTCGTCACACTGATTTTAGCGGACACTGTTTCTTTCACAGGGATTTTTTCAGTTGTGATGTCATTTGGTACGATGCAGTGATATGATAAGGATCCTGGGGAAAGCCATGTAATCTTGATACTTAGTCTATACAGTAGCAGACAGTCTGTTCTTCATATTGCATTTGCATAACATTTTTATTAGACACAGATTATATAAACCTTTGATATGTAACCAAAACAATAAAGTTAGATATTGCTTTTTATCTCAATATAGCTAGATGGAAAATGGTTATGGCTTTGTTACTAAAATCTTAGACAACGATTGTGAACAGCACCATCTTTTAAAAATCCACATACAATAATATCCAAATCCAATTATATGACTGTTTGAGTTTTTAACAGTAGCTACAATAATATATTACAGTTACTTATCATAATTCCTGTCATTATTACGTGAAGTTCTTTAGGTCATTAGATTAGAGATAATCATCATAGTCCCAAATCAAATACTTGTGTATCATACTACACTTCAACCGCATGCAGCATCAGATTGGTGTCAAGTGTTTGGTTGTGTACTGATTGCCTGCCTGGAAGCAGACACAGCATCTCAGGAGAGAGAGATGTGTTTATTTATAGAGAATAATGAGCCTAATTGGTAAATTGGTCCGATGATTGATCCAGTATTGAGTGTGGTGCTCGTCTGTCTGGGCTCCACAGTGAAGGATGCCATTAAATAGAAGAGACAACTAGCAGGAGGAACATGGATCTGTTATACTGCTGGTCCCAGGGAGCAGATATGTTTAATACTGTAGCTGTTAAAACTACTCTCTTCTCTTCAGAAGATTTCTTCCTGAGAACTCAGCCCACCCACAGTAGCCAATTAGCTAGGCACAAAACTATACAGTAGAACTGTCACTGGGCTTAATACATTCCTATTTATGGAGTTTTATTTATGTGTCTTTTCTGTGTACAGTACAACTATAAATGCAGCTCACTGAGAAGTTTTTTTGTTCTTCTTTTTTCTTCCTACAGCCCTGTGTCCTCCATCAATGCCCAGGGGTTGAAATGATAAAGGACTCTGTCTGACTCAGTCAGTGCTGCCTCTACACTGTAACACACAATGACAGAAATAACGGCTCATATAGCAGCTATTTACACCCAATCATTGTAAATGCATGCGGTTATTCATAGGCCCGGGCTCTGTGATGATCGAATTCTGTGTTGGAAGTGCAAACTAGTCTGATATTTCAAAGCACCAACACCACTCTGGAAACGGAGCTCTCTCTCTCTCTCTCTCTCTCTCTCTCTCTCTCTCTCTCTCTCTCTCTCTCTCTCTCTCTCTCTCTCTCTCTCTCTCTCTCTCTCTCTCTCTCTCTCTCTTTTTCTCCTCCCTCTCTCTCTCTCTCTCTCTCTCTCCCCCTCTCTCTCTCTCTCTTTTGGATTCTCACTCCTAGCTAGTGCAATTAAATGTGTTTCCTCTGTCCCCTTAACCTTTCAATCAGTAGCAGCCCCGGTGATGAGCTAAATATAGACCTTAATTTAATAATTGTTATTTATCCGTCAATCTATCCGCTATATATTATTTCCAATGTGGCAGTGTGTAGTTACAACAAATGAGCGTTACAGTTCTCCATGGTACAAAGCTCTCATTACCACTGCTTGAGAGGTGCCATAGATCAATTATTACTCAGTACATAACACTATTCCACCTTGCACAGAAGACTTGCTCAGGGACCTATCCCTTCCTGGCTCCAGGTTTAAAATGAAATTACCCCGTTGCCCTGGGTTGCTGCTTGCTGGAAGCAAATCATGGATCTGAGGTAACATTTAATGGATTTGAAATATAATTTGGTTCTGGGTTGGATCCTAAGAGACAGGCCACCATTACCCCTAACCACATTACAGGTAATCAAAGATTCTCCTGAATTCGTTACCTAGACAGTAGACACAGAACATCATGCACTTTGAGCATCCATGTGACTTCCATTTATTTTCCATTTAAAAGGCACAGAAGGGCAGATTATGAGAAAATATGGAACAATTCCATAAAAAAGACACAATAGAATAGATATAAAATCCTCTAGATATATTATATTTCCCTAAATTGTATATCTAATCAAAATTTAGCTTACGTAGTGTAATAAGCAGACAATCTGTCATAGTTTATATAGTGAAGGTAGTTTGGGATCTAAGTTTGATGTGGTTTTGAGCTCTGAAATAGGAAAATATAATTAGCATTTGTTCCAACACAAACAGCCCACCTACGGAATATGAAATGCTAAGCAAAGCCTGTATTTATCTGAAATGCTCAACACAGCCTAGCTCTATGCCACAATAGATCTATAAACCATGCGACCAAGCTGAGGTGACATAGTGAACACACTACGGGCCAAGGTCTCAGACAGTCATTTTTCATCTAATTGCAGATTTGAGGTTATTGCTTGCCCTGTCCTGTCCTCACAAGAAGCTGTGTGTGGTTTTCTGGGCTGGGAGGTGAGTCTACTTCCCCTTCCTTTAGACACCTGTTATTAATTCTCTCCTATTTAATCAGAAAAACCTGGGAGGTATCAGCCAGTCTTCCGGCCGGGACGCGAGGATGAGAAATGAATTGCCAGGTTAGAAAAATTGACTCAAATTCAGTGCACTTTGAATTCTTGTTTCACATCCATGAGATGCATTGTTCCTCTCTTCCTCTCTCTGAATGGATGGTGCAGCGCATAGAAGCACAGTGCAGAATGTCAATAAATAGTTCATGATCTGAAAAGTCACCTTTTAGCTAGGCCTAGCTATCGCTGCAGCTCTGTGGCTCTGTACTGTTGGTATACAAGTAATTTACCTTGCAGCGAGGATACTTACGAAGGAAAAAGTCAAATGGGGGGAAAAAATCTCAGGAAAAACAAACTTTGAGGTAAAACATTAGTTTGTGCTGCTTCTCATCTGAGAATAGATTAATAAAGAGGGGAGAACACAGAGGGAAACAGAAGCTCATTTATATAACTGACATGGTGCTCTTTTAAGGCCATTTAAAGCCCTCCTTTGCATATAAAGTGGTTTCATTATAATCAGTTTTTAAATCCTTTCGCCTTGCTGTCTATCCTCTGACGGTGAAGCTAGCTACCTGCAAATGTCACTGATGCTGGCTCACATACAAATACAATCCTTTTGCCATTCCTTTGCTATGCATCAGAGTTCACAACAGAGACTCATTTTGTAATGTGTCCACAGAAAGAAAACACATTGTAATAAAATCATTGTTTGGTCATTGGATATGGCATGGAATTTCACAGTTTGTCACTCTTGCTATGTTTCTCTGTAGCAATACAAACGAACAAAAGCTGTGGCTAATTTGGATGGTTGAATCTATCTATTCTGTGGATGGGTGTTTCGCTAGTAGTCTGTACCATGTTGTAAATTCATGCATATTGCCATGCATCACTGCCTTATACCCATTTGCTTGATAATACACACTATATTGCTTATTAACGTCACGGCAGATGGATGAATTCTCAGGGCTCTTCTTTTAATATTGAGGTGAAATACATTTTCAATAAAAAGAGAACAGTTACAAAAGTATTTACCGAGAGTTGCATCACATGAAAAAGAAAGGGTAAAAAAGTCTGCTATATCTTTGAATGGTTTCTCTTTCAAGTATTTGAGAGAGGAATGGATGTTTTTCTTGTCAACTTACATTTGATATAGAGCAGAAAGCAGGTCACCCTGGCCTGTCAGTCTGTTTTTCAGACGGTCTGATGGTGGTGTTTTTAGTGGTAGCCCATCTAGGGTTGTGGCTTTAGACAGGCGTTGGACAGTGGTGTTGGCTATATGGCATAAAACAGGATTATATTCATTTTTCTTGTGAAGAGAGGAAAGCTTGCATCATCTGTTTCTGTTGAGGATCACTGCATCATCTGTTTCTGTTGAGGATCACTGCATCATCTGTTTCTGTTGAGGATCACTGCATCATCTGTTTCTGTTGAGGATCACTGCATCATCTGTTTCTGTTGAGGATCACTGCATCATCTGTTTCTGTTGAGGATCACTGCATCATCTGTTTCTGTTGAGGATCACTGCATCATCTGTTTCTGTTGAGGATCACTGCATCATCTGTTTCTGTTGAGGATCACTGCATCATCTGTTTCTGTTGAGGATCACTGCATCATCTGTTTCTGTTGAGGATCACTGCATCATCTGTTTCTGTTGAGGATCACTGCATCATCTGTTTCTGTTGAGGATCACTGCATCATCTGTTTCTGTTGAGAATCACTGCAACATCTGTTCTGTTGAGGATCACTGCATCATATGTTTCTGTTGAGGATCACTGCATCATCTGTTTCTGTTGAGGATCACTGCATCATATGTTGAAATTCACATTACAGTTGGATGACGATCTGTGACTATTATGGACA
The DNA here is from genome assembly GCF_045679555.1 of Salvelinus alpinus. Lineage (NCBI taxonomy): Eukaryota > Metazoa > Chordata > Actinopteri > Salmoniformes > Salmonidae > Salvelinus > Salvelinus alpinus. The sequence continues at coordinate 28,704,766 of NC_092090.1, forward strand.
ATCAACTGCACAATTTGACTTTTTTTTGTTTGGAATTTAAAATAAATTGACCTTTATTTACCTGGGCAAATCAGTTAAGAACAAATTCTTATTTACAATGACGGTCTACCCCGGCCAAACTGACTCTGAAAAACACCAAAATAAAGATGCCCAGGGTCCCTGCTCATCTGCGTGAACGTGCCTTAGGCATGCTGCAAGGAGGCATGAGGACTGCAGATGTGGCCAGGGCAATAAATTGCAATGTCCGTACTGTGAGACGCCTAAGACAGCGCTACACGGAGACAGGACGGACAGCTGATCATCCTCACAGTGGCAGACCACGTGTAACAACACCTGCACAGGATCAGTACATCCGAACATCACACCTGCGGGACAGGTACAGGATGGCAACAACAACTGCCCGAGTTACACCAGGAACACACAATCCCTCCATCAGTGCTCAGACTGTCCGCAATAGGCTGAGAGAGGCTGGACTGAGGGCTTGTAGGCCTGTTGTAAGGCAGGTCCTCACCAGACATCACCGGCAAAAACATTGTCTATGGGCACAAACCCACCGTCGCTGGACCAGACATGACTGGCAAAAAAGTGCTCTTCAGTGACGAGTCGCGGTTTTGTCTCACCAGGGGCGATGGTCGGATTCGCTTTTATCGGCGAAGGAATGAGCGTTACACCGAGGCCTGTACTCTGGAGCGGGATTGATTTGGAGGTGGAGGGTCCATCATGGTCTGGGGCGGTGTGTCACAGCATCATCAGACTGAGCTTGTTGTAATTGCGGGTAATCTCAACGCTGTGCGTTACAGGGAAGACATCCTCCTCCCTCATGTGGTACCCTTCCTGCAGGCTCATCCTGACATGACCCTCCAGCATGACAATGCCACCAGCCATACTGCTCGTTCTGTGCATGATTTCCTGCAAGACAGGAATGTCAGTGTTCTGCCGTGGCCAGCGAAGAGCCCGGATCTCAATCCCATTGAGCACGTCTGGGACCTGTTGGATGGGAGGGTGAGGGCTAGGGCCATTCCCCACAGAAATGTCCGGGAACTTGCATGTGCCTTGGTGGAAGAGTGGGGTAACATCTCACAGCAAGAACTGGCAAATCTGGTGCAGTCCTTGAGGAGGAGATGCACTGCAGTACTTAATGTAGCCGGTGGCCACACCAGATACTGACTGTTACTTTTGACCCCCCCCACCCCCCCCTTTTTTTCAGGGACACATTATTCCATTTCTGTTAGTCACATGTCTGTGGAACTTGTTCAGTTTATGTCTCAGTTGTTGAATCTTGTTATGTTCATACAAATATTTACACATGTTAAGTTTGCTGAAAATAAACACAGTTGACAGTGAGAGGACGTTTCTTTTTTTGCTGAGTTTAGTTGTCTGCATCACTTCATCACTTCCAATCCCCCATATTTATTTTTTGCAAATACATACACCACCATTCAAAAGTTTAGGGTCACTTAGAAATGTCCTTGTTTTTGAAAGAAAAGCACATTTTTGTCCATTAAAATACCATCAAATTGATCAGAAATACAGTGTAGACATTGTTAATGTTGTAAATTACTATTGTACCTGGAAATGGCAGATTTCTTTATGGAATATCTACATAGGTGTACAGAGACCCATTATCAGCAACCATCACTCCTGTGTTCCAATGGCACGTTGTGTTAGCTAATCTAAGTTTATCATTTTAAAAGGCTAATTGATCATTAGAAAACCCTTTTGCAATTATGTTAGCACAGCTGAAAAGTTTTGTACTGATTAAAGAAGCAATACAACTGGCCTTCTTTAGACTAGTTGAGTATTTGGAGCATCAGCATTTGTGGGTTCGATTACAGGCTCAAAATGGCCAGAAACAAAGAACTTTCTTCTGAAACTTGTCAGTCTATTCTTGTTCTGAGAAATGGAGGCTATTCTATGCAAGAAACTGCCAAGAAACTGAAGATCTCGTACAACGCTGTGTACTACTCCCTTCACAGAACAGCGCAAACTGGCTCTAACCAGAATAGACAGAGGAGTGGGAGGCCCCGGTGCACAACTGAGCAAGAGTGTCTAGTTTGAGTGTCTAGTTTGAGAAACAGACGCCTCACAAGTGCTCAGCTGGCAGCTTCATTAAATAGTACCCGCAAAACACCAACGTCACAACGTCAACAGTGAAGAGGCGACTCCGGGATGCTGGCCTTCTAGCTAACACAACGTGCCATTGGAACACAGGAGTGATAGTTGCTGATAATGGGCCTCTGTACGCCTATGTAGATTTTCCATTACAAATCAGCCGTTTCCAGCTACAATAGTCATTTACAACATTAACAATGTATTTCTGATCAATTTGATGTTATTTTAATGGACAAAAAATGTGCTTTTCTTTCAAAAACAAGGACATTTCTAAGTGACCCCAAACTTTTGAACGGTAGTGTATATTTCCTTTATTACCCTCCACCCATATCACCCCTCCCCCAATTGTAGCAAACTAGTGAACAACAACACTTAGGCCTGTATTTCCAGTTTATACATACTATGTACATTTTATGGACACTGTCTATTTTACAATAGTTTTATTTTGTATGTTTTTAACTCTTGTCATTCCTCTGTAAGTGTTTGTTTAATAGTGAACAGATCTCCACATGTAACCATGAATAAAATAATGGCCATTTAAATGGATGAAACCAGGGACAATGTGTTCCAAATTCCACCCAGATTCTGCTGTCTTAATATGAAGACTCCCATTACCCAGGGAAACATTCCATTCTGTTTCATCTGACAGCTCACTAATGCACTGTCTTCTTATCTCCACACTATCTGATCAAATAATGCCACGTGATATGCAATATTTCTGCTAATTTCTCACTCAAATGTATTTTTTTCTTTTAATGTTGTGTAACTTTAAAGGTACGTTTTAGAGACATTATTCGAGACAAAGACGGCAACCCACTATTTCAGTTCTTATGATGTACAGAACAAGCAATACAATCCTGAAAGTTGGTCTACTCCAAAAAAAGGCAATTGAAAAAGTAATGGTAGCATTATCAATAATGTCTTTATCAATGACAATATTTGATCTCTATGGAACATTGACCCTACAGTTATAATATGGTGATTTAGGAAGGTTTAGAAAATAAAATAGTGATAGTCTCCAGCTGCTCTCAATTGAATTCAGAAAGAATCTGAACACTTTTTGTTGTCTTTGAAGTGACGTTCTGAAGCTGTGAGAGCTAGTCAACTGATGAGAGAATGGACAGACATTCTCTGATCCTGAGAATCCAAACATCTCTACTGGCTACAACAGAAGTATTTTCATATATTGTGTATATGAATGTGTAGTTTCATGTATTTTGATGTGTATTGTGGTGCTATATAAGGCCCATCTGGAAAAGAGACCAAGGTCTGACTCCCTGTCAAAATAAAGGTTAAATAAATATACCACATGTGTAGCTCTGTGCTGCTGTTCAAAGCATAAATCAATTTTGCATTCCCTCATTGCAGACAACTAATAGCATCATCTAAGTTCCTGAAGCTGACGGAAAAATTTGTGGAATTAATTAATTTTTTGAATGAGCACACACGTTAAGTCACTTTGAAAGTCTGGCTCAAACAAGATAACATTCCATAATAGAAAGGAGTTTAACTTCCTTCTAAATGAGAGTAAAGGTCTAGAAACCTAATCTAACGGTGCTATATACAAGAGCAAATATTTGATCGAATGAGGGGGATGGCAAAAAGGGAAACACAAATAGAATGCAGCCAGGATGCTTCTGCTGCAGTATTGCGTGGGCTTTATGAGACAACTTGAAGACTTCAAAGTCAACAGATGGCTGGCTGGCTGTATCAGGAACAGTCCATGTTCTACAGAACAAGCCCCCGGTCCAAAGTCCCTCCGAAGATAATCACGACAGAGAAGGAAAAACAAACAGTACAACAGGCTATAAGCTGCTAGTGTTGCTGGGCTGGCTGAGTAAGACCTTTGTAGTTCCCTGAAGCGACATACGAATGTAACATCCGGCGCCGAAACGAGATGGCCGCCTCGCTTCGCGTTCCTTGGAAAATATGCAGTATTTTGTTTTTTTATGTGTTATTTCTTACATCGGTACCCCAGGTAATCTTAGGTTTCATTACATACAGTCGGGAGGAACTACTGAATATACGATTAACGTCAACTCATCATCGTTCCTACCAGGAATATGACTTTCCCGAAACGGATCCAGTGTTTTGCCTTCCACCCAATACAATGGATCTGATCCCAGCCGGCGACCCTGTGCGACGCCGTAAAAGGGGCAAACGAGGCGGTCTCCTGGCCAGGCTTCGGAGACGGGCACATCGCGCTCCACTCCCTAGCATACTACTCGCCAATGTCCAGTCTCTTGACAATAAGGTTGATGAAATCCGAGCACGGGTAGCATTCCAGAGAGACATCAGGGATTGCAACGTGCTCTGCTTCACGGAAACATGGCTAACTCAAGAGACGCTAACGGAGTCGGTGCAGCCAGCTGGTTTCTTCATGCATCGCGCCGACAGAAACAAACATCTTTCTGGTAAGAAGAGGGGCGGGGGGGTATGCCTTATGATTAACGAGACGTGGTGTGATCATCATAACAACACACAGGAACTCAAGTCATTCTGTTCACCTGATCTAGAACTCCTCACAATAAAATGTCGACCGCATTATCTACCAAGGGAATTCTCTTCAATCATAATCACAGCCGTATATATTCCCCCCCAAGCAGACACATCGATGGCCCTGAACGAACTTTATCTGACTCTTTGTAAACTGGAAACCACACACCCTGAGGCTGCATTCATCGTAGCTGGGGATTTTAACAAGGCTAATCTAAAAACAAAACTCCCTAAATTCTATCAGCATATCGATTGTGCTACCAGGGCTGGAAAAACCCTAGATCATTGTTATACTAATTTCCGCGACGCATATAAGGCCCTCCCCTGCCCCCCTTTCGGAAAAGCTGACCACGACTCCATTTTGTTGATTCCAGCCTACAAACAGAAACTAAAACAACAAGCTCCCGCGCTCAGGTCTGTTCAACGCTGGTCCGACCAATCTGATTCCACTCTTCAAGACTGCTTCGATCACGCGGATTGGAATATGTTCCGCATTGCGTCCAACAACAATATGGACGAATATGCTGATTCGGTGAGCGAGTTCATTAGGAAGTGCATTGACAATGTCGTACCCACAGCAACGATTAAAACATTCCCAAACCAGAAACCGTGGATTGACGGCAGCATTCGCGTGAAACTGAAAGCGCGAACCACTGCTTTTAACCAGGGCAAGGTGACCGGAAGCATGACCGAATACAAACAGTGTAGCTATTCTCTCCGCAAGGCAATCAAACAGGCTAAGTCCCAGTACAGAGACAAAATCGAGTCGCAATTCAACAGCTCAGACACAAGAGGTATGTGGCAGGGTCTACAGTCAATCACGGATTACAAAAAGAAAACCAGCCCCGTCGCGGACCAGGATGTCTTGCTCCCAGACAGGCTAAACAACTTTTTTGCCCGCTTTGAGGACAATACAGTGCCACTGACACGGCCCCCTACCAAAACCTGCGGGCTCTCCTTCACTGCAGCCGAGGTGAGTAAAACATTTAAACGTGTTAACCCTCACAAGGCTGCAGGCCCAGACGGCATTCCCAGCCGCGTCCTCAGAGCATGCGCAGACCAGCTGGCTGGTGTGTTTACGGACATATTCAATCAATCCTTATCCCAGTCTGCTGTTCCCACATGCTTCAAGAGGGCCACCATTGTTCCTGTTCCCAAGAAAGCTAAGGTAACTGAGCTAAACGACTACCGCCCCGTAGCACTCACTTCCGTCATCATGAAGTGCTTTGAGAGACTAGTCAAGGACCATATCACCTCCACCCTACCGGACACCCTAGACCCACTCCAATTTGCTTACCGACCCAATAGGTCCACAGACGACGCAATCGCAACCACACTGCACACTGCCCTAACCCATCTGGACAAGAGGAATACCCATGTGAGAATGCTGTTCATCGATTACAGCTCAGCATTTAACACCATAGTACCCTCCAAACTCGTCATCAAGCTCGAGACCCTGGGTCTCGACCCCGCCCTGTGCAACTGGGTCCTGGACTTCCTGACGGGCCGCCCCCAGGTGGTGAGGGTAGGTAACAACATCTCCACCCCGCTGATCCTCAACACTGGGGCCCCACAAGGGTGCGTTCTGAGCCCTCTCCTGTACTCCCTGTTCACCCACGACTGCGTGGCCATGCACGCCTCCAACTCAATCATCAAGTTTGCGGATGACACTACAGTGGTAGGCTTGATTACCAACAACGACGAGACGGCCTACAGGGAGGAGGTGAGGGCCCTCGGAGTGTGGTGTCAGGAAAATAACCTCACACTCAACGTCAACAAAACAAAGGAGATGATTGTGGACTTCAGGAAACAGCAGAGGGAGCACCCCCCTATCCACATCGACGGGTCAGTAGTGGAGAAGGTGGAAAGTTTTAAGTTCCTCGGTGTACACATCACGGACAAACTGAATTGGTCCACCCACACAGACAGCGTCGTGAAGAAGGCGCAGCAGCGCCTCTTCAACCTCAGGAGGCTGAAGAAATTCGGCTTGTCACCAAAAGCACTCACAAACTTCTACAGATACACAATCGAGAGCATCCTGTCGGGCTGTATCACCGCCTGGTACGGCAACTGCTCCGCCCACAACCGTAAGGCTCTCCAGAGGGTAGTGAGGTCTGCAGAACGCATCACCGGGGGCAAACTACCTGCCCTCCAGGACACCTACACCACCCGATGTCACAGGAAGGCCATAAAGATCATCAAGGACAACAACCACCCAAGCCACTGCCTGTTCACCCCGCTATCATCCAGAAGGCGAGGTCAGTACAGGTGCATCAAAGCAGGGACCGAGAGACTGAAAAACAGCTTCTATCTCAAGGCCATCAGACTGTTAAACAGCCACCACTAACATTTAGCGGCCGCTGCCAACATACTGACTCAACTCCAGCCACTTTAAAAATGGGAATTGATGGAAATTATGTAAAAATGTACCACTAGCCACTTTAAACAATGCCACTTAATATAATGTTTACATACCCTACATTACCCATCTCATATGTATATACTGTACTCTATATCATCTACTGCATCTTGCCATCTTTATGTAATACATGTACCACTAGCCACTTTAAACTATGCCACTTTATGTTTACATACCCTACAGTACTCATCTCATATGTATATACCGTACTCTATACCATCTACTGCATCTTGCCTATGCCGTTCTGTACCACCACTCATTCATATATCTTTATGTACATATTCTTTATCCCTTTACACTTGTGTGTGTATAAGGTAGTAGTTGTGGAATTGTTAGGTTAGATTACTTGTTGGTTATTACTGCATTGTCGGAACTAGAAGCACAAGCATTTCGCTACACTCGCATTAACATCTGCTAACCATGTGTATGTGACTAATAAAATTTGATTTGATTTGATTTGATCTCTCACCACCGTGGGAGGAGAGCACTGAGGAAGAGCATGAAGAATAATCAATGTCATAAAAACTAGAAAAATATAATTATATACTGTAAATGAAAAGCAGCCTTGAACTTTACTTCCCATTCCCCATGTAGGCGGATAAATGCAATATCTTGATAAAAGAAGGAAGGGGGTGCTATCCAAGGACTCAGCGCTGGCACATACTGTACTATAAGGCTTTGTGATGGTGCAGCAACCCTTCCTGTAGTCAGATACCATAGAGAAAGCGTTGACAGGAACTTAGATATACAGATTGTGTAGGTGACTTATACGAAGGCGGCCGGGAGTGTACTTAAAGGGTATCTGTGTGTGTAGAGGGCGAGGTTGTCGATCAATGCCTCGCTGCCTTAATGCATTTTGTGATTTACAAAAAGGTTATCTTCTCCATGTAATTGACAAGCTGATGAAAGCATGTGGGGCGAAACCCTACTGAGTGACACATTAGAGATGCGGTAGCTTCTAATCCACTGAGCCTGCAAATGGAACATGGCCTTATGGAGTCTTTGGTTCAGGAGATGCTATATCTCCCTTTGAAGAATGACTGGAGGCTGCCTAAGAGTCTGAAACCTTTAATACAGTTTGAGAGGTCTGGCAGATTGAAGCAATTTTCCCCAGACATTGTATTGTTTTATGAGGTCACGGTCAGCTCTTGGCTCCAGAATCCCTTGCCCTGGGTTTTGTTGAAGCATCACAGCGGAAAATAGCCACAAACGACACATCACACGGTCATGGCTGGAAATTACAAATGTTTTGAAAAATAAAATATTCTAAAAACTATATTGAATGTTGGATATCTATGACTTAAAGGCTTATTTCAGGATAGTGATGCTACAGAGCTTTACATTTTTCCTTCTGAACAAAATTGCACTGAACTATGAGTTTGAAAAATACTCTCTCCTCCAAAATCAATCTTGTTAAAACATGTGTCAATGAGTAAAATATGGCACAAACATATGTTATCATGGCAGCACATTAATGTTTCATGATATATCTTATTGTGTGCCCTCATCAAAATCTTCTACTAGCAGCCCTCTTGAGCGCAGATGTATCGATTTTAAAAGATGTCCTTTCATTTAAAACCTTGCAGATGTATCGATTAAAAAAAAAAAAAGTCCTTTCATTTATAACCTTATATGAAGATGCTGCTATCTCTGGCACCAGCCATTGATCCATCCCTGAATACAAAGAGGGAGCACTGGTAGACTCTAGACTCTGTGCCTCTCAACAACCCTAAACCCTTCAGTCTGTCCGCCCCTCCCCCCGCCCTCCGCCCTCCAGCTCCGCTCGTGGAGGTGAATGTCTCCGCCCGCCAATGAGAGCAGGATTATGTGAAGGTCTGGCTGGTTCTTCCTCCAAGCCGTGGGAGTCTGACCCTGATACATCTCCCCCGGCTGTGAGGCAGCACGACCACGTTTTGTAGCGACAAGCTCATGGTATGGGTCCCAATTAATGGAGGAGAAGCTTCTCTAGCTGCTGCTCTGGAAGTTTGAGACGGAGCCAAGCAAGCGGAACAGAACAACGCAGACATCCAGCTTGTCTTCTAAGAGGGGAGCAACAAACTAGCTTCTTCACTCTGACAGAAACTTCTACCTCTCAACAATACTCAACAAGAATGTATACGGCGGAAGCACTCATTGCGAATACAATAATCAAGCTATTGGGTTGTGGGTAGTACAATGGCCTAGAGAGTGCGGGGAGGGAGTCAGCGTAGCCTAGTGGTTAGAGCGTTGGACTAGTAACCGAAAGGTTGCAAGATCAAATCCCTGAGCTGACAAGGTACAAATCTTTCGTTCTGCCCCTGAACAAGGCAGTTAATGCACTGTTCCTAGGCCGTCATTGAAAATAAGAATTTGTTCTTAACTGACTTGCCTAGTTAAATAAAGGTTAAAAAAAACTGTGGTGGGAGGGTCTGGTTCACAGCTTGCTGTATTAGGGTCATTCACCTACTTTAGTGTGTGGGTGAAGTATGAAGACTGCATCAGTGGTATGAAAATCATATGGTACAATACCCAATAAACCTCTCTGTCGGCCTCTCTCTCATCTGTGAAGTTGAGTTGTACACCTTCAAACTGACAGTTTGTTTTTCAAGTCTTTGAAATGATGTCAGCTTTATTCATAAGGGTTATTTTTTATCTTGGGGCTCATAAATGGATGCATTTCTACATCTTGAAGTTAACCCTACCTAAAATAGAATACAAGTACTGTCCTCCTAAGTATTTCTCTAGGGGACAAACAGTAATTGTCTTGATGTCTTCAAACGAATGTAAGAATGCATCTTGCCTGATACATTTCTGCTACACTGTGTTGTGCACAGGGATGCATTTAGCATATGTATTATGCATTATTTCTGGTTTGTCTCTTTGGGAATCAACAGTCAAGCTTTGTGCTGTCTTTAACCGTGGACTCACTGTCAAATATTTACAAGCAACAAAAAACAAACATAATATTTGATGATTCAAGTCATGTTGCTACTTCAATAGCAAAGTGTTATTTACTATTTTCACTAACGACACCATTTCCTGATGAATGTGCATGCCAGCATTGTAGCCTCTTTCAGCCACTGCATGTCCTGTATGTCTTATGACGGTGTGTCTGGTAAGCTTTTAAAGAAATAACCATAAAGCCCCGAAGCAACAGCTGGTTTAGATGCACTTAAACATAAACCGGTTTTTGACTGACAGGCATCTAAACAACAAGACATTCCCAATGATATATAGTTTTCTCTTAGGTGTGAATACAAATCACATTGCCCCAGGTTGAATTGACACCTCTGGAGCCCCACCACCCCTGTATGTGGTTGTGTGAATTGTCTTTAAAGCGACTGACACTGAGTGGGTTAACAGTTACTGTGGCTCCCTTTGGCACTTTAGACCTTCTACCTTTTTTTAGACAGAGCGAATTATAGAAACCCGATTTCTTTGCCCCAAAATACACCAATTGAAAGGAATGCTAATGTCATTGTTTCCTGTGCCTATCAGCAGCCTTGAAAAATAATCAAGGCCCCTTAAAGGTTTTGTGTCATTGAAGGATGTTCAGGTGAGCTACAGCAATGATTAGTGCAGAGGTTTCTTTCTTTAGAGAAAGGAGACGGGGGTGTTCATCTTTTCTCTACGCTACCCTTTGTTCTCCCACATTGATATGGGGAACTAAATGGTCTGGGATAAGAAAAATTGAACTTACCTGTTGGATGCACACACAAGGAGAAGCATGAATGGCCACAGAGAGTGTGAGAGAGACAGAGGGGGGAGGGTGAGAGACAAAGGGGGAAGAGCAAGAGAGAGAGAGAGACAGAGAGAGAGAGAGAGAGAGAGAGAGAGAGAGACACTATGGGCTCTATTCAATCAGCTTTAGCCAACATCCGCTGTGTCTGGGGTTGAAATGCATTAAAGCTGTCAAATCCACAAGTCTCTCCTGGCATTATACCTAAAGCGGACATTGCGATTGGCTGCACGGAGTCTCATTATGAGGAAATCCCATGCAGCATTGTTTACAAGTTAGAACACTGGAATGTGAGAAGTAATCTACACCTCGATTAGACTGATAGAAATCCTCATTATTTTGTTGAATGATTTTCAATTTGATCACAATTATTTCCATATATCCTACACTTTCCCGTTCTGAACTTCTAACGTGAGTGGGACCGGTGTGGCTTCATGACAATGATCAAGAGAAGCTGCTCACTGATTTGACAGCTCCAATGCAGTTATACCTCCTCCGACTTCGCCAAAACACTGTATCAGCTGTGTGGTTGTTGGTTGATCTGATTGAATGCAGGTCTATATTAGTATACACTTTCAACATTTTCACATAACTATTTTACAGAACAGATGGTTGACGTTCTCAATCAGCAACAACTGTGCAGGTGTGTGTGGTGTCAAGCTAATGTTGTTTCCACACGCAACATTTATAGCACCATGCACTTTTCCACCATGCATTTTTGATACACATCACATATTAGTCTAGAGACACTTTCATAGTGTGCGTGTTCCATTCCATTTCCACTCTTCTCATGGACACATCTGTCTGAGTAACTGAGCTATTCCTCATCATACTGCTAGAACTGAGAAGTCTTCTGAGTGCATTCAGGACAGAGAACTATCCCTGCAGACTTTCCTCCCTAAAAGCCATTTCCCCCCACAAGCTCTAATTAATGCAACACTGCTGGCCTCCAGCATCCATGCACCTCACTTCTCCTGCTCCCTCTCTACCTCTGCCTCGCCCACAGCCATCAGCCCCAGGGTGTGTGTGTGTGTGTGTGTGTGTGTGTGTGTGTGTGTGTGTGTGTGTGTGTGTGTGTGTGTGTGTGTGTGTGTGTGTGTGTGTGTGTGTGTGTGTGTGTGTGTGTGTGTGTGTGTGTGTGTGTGTGTGTGTGTGTGTGTGTGTGTGTGTGTGTGTGTGTGTGCACACGTGTTTGTTGCTGGCCCTCTGCCTCCTCCTCATCATCCTCCTCCACCAAGGCAATACAGCAACCAAGGCCTCGCCCACGGCAAACTACCCGTAAATCAATAAATGACCAGTGATGTTGACGTGTGGGTGTGTTGGAATTACCAGCAGAGTAGAGAGAAAATATGAATGGTTTAGTAGATCTTTGGTAGCAATTTACACCTTGTACCTGTATACGGGTTGTAAATGGCAGATTTGGGCACTAATAAGCACCTAGAACATAGTGGCTGTACAGTAACATTATAATAAATAACGCTTTGATGTCATTCAAGAATGCCAAACACCCAATTGCAAAACAATCCAATTGTGCACTTCACATTTCCAAATCATAAAATTCATGTCATATACAGTGTCAATGTTTTTCCATTATGTATACTCACCTTTGGTCTAATCATTCCCCATTATCTCCAAACTGTTGCCTTTCAATTGCCACCATGGTCATGCAAATTATTTTCAATTTAGCCCTATACATTTAGGCCAATTCCCACGAGTGGGTGTAAAGGGTTAATATCTGAGATATCTTACTGTACAGTGATGGAACTTAAGTATTTTGGGCACTGGCCAGCCGGGCTCGTAGACCACAATTTCTACTAGCCTATGTCCAGAATCTGCTATGCGATAATGGAAAAGACACATTTTCACCCACATTTTCTACTTGCCCTGTCTGGAAAGTACCTGCCTCGAGTTAGCGGGCTAGCTTAATTTCCATGTTACTGTATCTTACCGTAAGCTGGAATATATGCACGTGTCATAACAGATGAATTCTAAAACTAAACTAAGTCAGTCATTCAGACAACTAAGACATTCCTTTCTATCTATTTTGTCATACGGTATGTGACTGCAGACCTCTACTCAACATTCCCAGGAGCCTGGCAATGACATCATGCCATTAAACAGAGAAACCAGTTCTAGTCTCATAGCACCACACCCATCTAATTATCTCAAACCTCTGCTATATTAATACTGCGCTGTTAGTCATTATGCATTAATAATGAGTGAAACAGTATATTTATATTTCATTAACTTAGTTGTCCACCTTTGCAATTAATCCTTGATATAGACTGTGTATACCTTAAAAACAATGAAAGAAGAGGATAAAGTCTGAGGTAAGGTCGTTTTGTGTTTAAACACTAATAAAGCCTATAGTCCTGTCAGTTTAGTGGCCAATAGTGTAATTTAATCTACAGTATCTACATCTAGGGCTGCGTCCCAAATGGCAACCTGTTCCCTATATAGTGCACTACTTTGACCAGGGCCCATAGGACTTTTCCTTTGGTCAAAAGCAGTGCACTAAATACGGAGTAGGCTGCCATTTGAGAGCAGCCCAGACCTCTATCTCTCTTTTATTATATCTGATGATAATGGCCACCTCTATTATTGGCAGACATGATTATCTTCCTGATCTGATAATCACACTGATAATCTATCCATCTTATTTCTCGAAGATAATAGAGACATATCATCTAGATGAATCATAGTTTCATATTAATGAAACATTACCTATGCATAGCGGTGCCTGCCTGCTATCCGGCCTGGAAGTAGATAGATAACTGGATCAGATTAGCCTCCTGTCAGATTAATGGTCCTTATAAAATCTGTGTTTAGCCAGCGATCACAGCATAACTACCTAGGCTATACTGTGTAAAACATTGCTGTTTGAACAAAGAAAGACACTCTGTAGTACAACATCACACAGAATCGCAGGTCTATGGAAGATGTCCACAATAAATAGGTTATTTCACTCAGCGCTAAGCCCCTGAGGTTGCTAACTAACAAGTCATTGTAGCATCAAAGACAAAGGATCGAAAGCTAGAAAATTGTTTGCTGATTGCAGGGACTAAATTACCTTGATAAGCCATCTTGGATTGTTGGATTGTTGGATTGGAGAAAAAGAGAAAGATAAGTACCAACTACAGGTGAATAACATCCTCATATTTACACTTCTCCTACAGTTCACAGCCTCCACAAGGCCATCAACCATCATTCAACTGAATTAAAACAGAACTGCAGATGTTGAACCATCAATCAAACGTATTTCAAAAGTGTTTTTTACCTCCACACTCCCAAAGTGCTTCACAGAAACCCAACCTTGACCCCAAAGAGCAAGCAATAGCACATATATATCCTGTTTATATGTCACTCTTTTCTTTGTACCTCTTCATAGAGCGATGTGACATTCTCATAACCTTAACTCCCAAACTAAGCAATTAAAATAATGATTCAGATTTTCAATTACACAGCATTGTGTGCCGGAGAAAAGGGACAGCCCTTTGAAAATGTTCCCCAGACAGACGTAGCAGCTCATTATGTGGACATTCTCCGAATCCCAGATCACCAGCATCGGCACGGCAACAGCTAGAATAATTAGGTGTCATATTACTGAGTGACATATCTTATAAGACACCAGAGCAAACTGATTGTCATCGATTGCTTTAGTTTTAGTGTAGGAAGGGTAGAAGTAATGAACAGAAATATGCTTTTTGGTGCTTTTTTAAATGGAACTCACGTAGCATGACAGAATGGCCTTAGTGTGCTCTCATGCAGAACCCCTCGCCAATTACCAGAAACCAAAGCCAGTTGTTTTTACTGTACCTCCTGTAATGGAAGACTGAATAATGTCCGCTGCCTCTTGTTTAGCATCATTGCACATCACTTATTCAACATTTCCACATTTAATGTCATGTCCATTAAAACATAAACAGGTCTGTGATGATGATCTCTCTCCCACCAGCACAAATAGCCACATAACAGTGGCTGGAGGCCCTGTGTGGCTCAATTGGGAGAGCATGGCGCTTGCAACGCCAGGTTTGTGGGTTTGATTTCCACGGGGGACCAGTGCTAAATGACTAAAATGTAAAATGTAAATGTGAGGCTATAATAAAAAACTGGAGGGAGAGAGGATGGAAAACATTGAGCATAATATGTTATCAGTCTGTTGTGATGCCCTGGTGATCATACTCAAGTCCTAATTGATTAAAGCAAGCCTGATTCCAACATCACAGTTTTCTCAAGGCATATCATCCACACAGCATTTGATGCAGTCTTATCTGAAACAAGCGATAGCATGCATTTGCCTCTCTATCTTCCTCTGGTCTCTCTCTCTCTCTCTCTCTCTCTCTCTCTCTCTCTCTCTCTCTCTCTCTCTCTCTCTCTCTCTCTCTCTCTCTCTCTCTCTCTCTCTCTCCCTCTCTCTCTCTCTCTCTCTCTCTCTCTCTCTCTCTCTCTCTCTCTCTCTCTCTCTCTCTCTCTCTCTCTCTCTCTCTCTCTCTCTCTCTCTCTCTCTCTCTCTCTCTCTCTCTCTCTCTCTCTCTCCTTTGCTCCAAGGGCCTCAAATGTTCCTTTAGTGCCATAAACACTTCCTATTTTCTATTGCCATGGTTATGTGCTGGTATCAAACAGCCTTTTAACACTAACACAAGGCTGCCAGAGTGAGCCTTTAACCCTCCTCCCACTAACTCAGATGGGCAGCAAGCCAAAAACATGTCAGAAACATGTTGATTTCTGAATATACTGAGGGTTCACTATTATCTCAGTATCCCGCCAAGCCCAGAGTTTGACATGTGTATTGAATTAAAAGTCAGAGTGTAATTAATTAACTTATCAATGTCTGAGTAATATCTACAACCATCTTATTTTAAATACATTGAAATAAATAGCATGATTCATTGGGAATATTAAAATAACTTGGGTTGAAATACACAATCTCACTACGCACAGTAAATCCAGCTAATGCATTTCACTGTACTGTAGCTAGGTCCCCTAATACCTTAGCTACTGAACGCCAAAATAAATAGTTATTTTTTTGCGACAATACTGCAGTTATTTTCTCAACAGGGGAATTGTGGTTTAAAGTTCAGTATTGAATGACTAATATTGTAGGCTGCTTCTTGCAAACTAAGTCTTGTCTTATTTAGTGCTGACTTTTTCTGGGTTTAGAAACATAAAGATTTGTGCAGTGCAATTCACTGTCACAGAGGAGATGGGCTGTTGAATGCCTTTTGTCACTCAAAGAATAGTTTCACGTCCAACCTATTTCCCTCTGAGAGGTTATTTCTTCATTATATGATGCCCTGTATCAGGTGTGAACAGCCACACTATAAAGCCTGACAGTTTGATGCCGGGAGGAAGAGAGGAAGATGTTTAGATGCCAGTGGATGAGTGTGTCAAGACCTCTCTTCTCCATGGCCCGTCCCACTGCAGTGTTCTCCAGACAAATGGTAAATCACTCTGGGCAGGTGTCCCAGCCTTCACTCACACAGCACTGCTACTGAGACAGAGTGATGAGAAGAGCAAAGAGGGTTCATACTATAGAGCTTTGTAGAGGTGGATGGCCAAAAGAGGATGAAGATAAGAAACCTACAGATTAGATTACTCACAAGGACCAGAACATGTTTGCTCAGCTCAGTCGGCTGTCTACTTTACTATTGTTCGGTTTCTTCAAGGTGAACATACAGTACTGACCTGGACACAGTAAAGCACTGCTATGGCACAGGATGTGACGCAGAGAGAGGTTGACGGTTGTCCCAGGAGTTAAAACACAACCTTCACAACAGGTAATGAGGTGCTTTCACCTCTCTGTTGTTGTCTTGTACGATTGTGTTTCCTGTTCCAAGCTGATAGCTGAGGTCTCACCTCAGTGCCTTTAGATTAATTGGACTGTAGCATCAACTTCCTCCACCCCCATCTGAGACTGACAGATATTCTCTTCACATCTGCGATTCGCAGGTTTTGAGATGCCACCATCAGAAGCTTCAGCAGCAGTCAGATGCAACTAGTATAGCCACTACCGTGCTACAATGTGACATATTCTGTTACCATATAGGGTTTTGACATGCCACCATTAGTAAATTCAGCGGCAACCAGATGCTGCCGAGTGGCGCAGCTGTCTAAGGCACTGCATCTCAGTGCTAGAGGCGTCACTACAGACCCTGGTTTGTTTCCAGGCTGTATCACAACCGGCTGTGATTGGGAGTCCCATAGGGCGGTGCACAATTGGCCCAGCGTCGTCTGTGATTAGGGTTTGGGCGGGGTAGGCCGTCATTGTAAATAAGAATTTGTTTTTAACTGACTTGCCAAGTTAAATAAAGGTTAAATAAAAAAAATATATTGCATAGCCTCGATTTACTGTAGTGTAACACATGTCAATGTAAAGGAACAGCCTCCACACATGTCAGTTTGGTGTAGAGATGGTGTGATGGTGACATACGAGGGATGACATTTATTTATTTAAACGTTTTTTTATTTATTTTTTCCGTTATTTTACCAGGTAAGTTGACTGAGAACACATTCTCATTTACTGCAACGACCTGGGGTATAGTTACAGGGGAGAGGAGGGGGATGAATGAGCCAATTGTAAACTGGGGATGATTAGGTGACCATGATGGTTTGAGGGCCAGATTGGGAATTTAGCCAGGACACCGGGGTTAACACCCCTACTCTTACGATAAGTGCCATGGGATCTTTAATGACCTCAGAGAGTCAGGACACCCGTTTAACGTCCCATCCGAAAGACGGCACCCTACACAGGGCAGTGTACCCAATCACTGCCCTCGGGCATTGGGATATTTTTTAGACCAGAGGAAAGAGTTCCTCCTACTGGCCCTCCAACACCACTTCCAGCAGCATCTGGTCTCCCATCCAGGGACTGACCAGGACCAACCCTGCTTAGCTTCAGACGCAAGCCAGCAGCGGCATGCAGGGTGGTATGCTGCTGGCTGAGTGTGGAGAAATCCTCCACAGCAGACAAGGCAAACATCTCACAGCAGCGTAGCAAAATTAATGGCATTGCACACGTTTTAGATTTTATTTGAAGGGAGTCTGTCATAAAATCAACATGGTCTTCTGGGCTGTATCTCATAAACTACCCCTACAGTGACTGCAGGCTTTTGACAGAAATGCCCAATCAAGTCGGTGAGGGGTCAGCCTTTATAAGACGCTGGAGGAGCGTGAGTTATGGCTCGGCTCAGAGTGTTATTTTAATGGGGCTCCAAGCTGCCGCTGTAAAACGCTGGCTGCTCTTTGGCACTGGTAACAGGCACCATAACAGGCAACAGGCACCATTCATGTGTGTATATTTTCCACATGATATAAACCCCTACAGTATATGAGGTCTGTGGTTGTTAGGGGGATCTCAGCCGTACTGTATACTGACCAACCAAAGAGACGGATCTTCAATGCTGCTGAAGCTAGCTAATGACTAGTAGGCCTACTGCTAAGAGAAGGTTGACAGAGGAGTCAGTTGATAGATCATTGATACAAAACAATTATATTTTTGATGTGGCCTGTACCTTCTATGCTTCTGTGTAGGAATCATTAAGCCATTATGACAGTTTCATTGACATTAGATATACTTTGGTTAAATCTGTTTAAAGTGAGACAAGTTATTCTATAGAACTTCAAGGCAGGGATGGTAATTAACTATAGGGTCCCCAAGAGAGATCCAAAGCAAGGTGTACAGCAAAACTATCATCTTGTCTTGTGTTTAGTAAGAGGAAGGTACTGACATATGATTAGAATTGATTGTTATTCTATGGCTACTTTAGAGTTGATGAATCTGGTCCATTCCCCCTCGTCATCCCACACCCACAATATGTTCATATGAATTATGCTTGACACTTTTCCTTTCCATATAATGCCTCTCCAGATGGCACATTGCCTGTTATTTTGCAAGCAAACCAAAAGGCACCTGGCACATACATTTTACTTTTCAGCAAGCTGAGTGGAGTGGAACTGAATAGTTTACTTTTTGTATTATGAGTTATTGAAGTGAAATTCAGCAACTCTTGGACAGTGGAAGTTAACAACATGCTTCTTTATTGTTTAAACCTGAAGGACATACAGAGTTATTGTAATGACTGTATGAGGAGTTATTGCAATGGTCTTATTGTAACTCATACAGTAGCTGTTTCTGTTTCAGACAGGTCAGGCTGTTTCTGTTTCAGACAGGTCAGGCTGTTTCTGTTACAGACAGGTCAGGCTGAATCAGGCTGTTTCTGTTTCAGACAGGTCAGGCTGAATCAGGCTGTTTCTGTTACAGACAGGTCAGGCTGAATCAGGCTGTTTCTGTTACAGACAGGTCAGGCTGAATCAGGCTGTTTCTGTTTCAGACAGGTCAGGCTGTTTCTGTTTCAGACAGGTCAGGCTGTTTCTGTTTCAGACAGGTCAGGCTGAATCAGGCTGTTTCTGTTTCAGACAGGTCAGGCTGAATCAGGCTGTTTCTGTTTCAGACAGGTCAGGCTGTTTCTGTTTCAGACAGGTCAGGCTGAATCAGGCTGTTTCGACTCACAATGCCTCCTCCAGTTCTGGATGTACAGCTTTCTCACCAGGCTGTATTCACAACTACATTTCAGGAAGCAGGTCTCAGTATTCATGGGAGGTAACAGTGTTGTCTTCATCAGGAGATAATGTGCTCTATGTGTATTCCGCGAGGCACTAAATCCAGTTTGGAAATTAATCTGTCATTGTGGACGGCTCACATTGATTCTTCTGTGGACATCTCTTTCCATCATCCCATAGCTTGGGGTGAATCTCTGCTACTAGGTAAACACAACTCACTAGCCACACTACAGCCAGGATTACAGATGACACAAACACATGCATGGATACATGCACACATACCAATTTTCCATCTCCTTTCACCTTCTCAGTAATGATACATGTCTATCCTTTCACCTTCTCAGTAATGATACATGTCTATCCTTTCACCTTTTCAGTAATGATACATGTCTATCCTTTCACCTTTTCAGTAATGATACATGTCTATCCTTTCACCTTCTCAGTAATGATACATGTCTATCCTTTCACCTTCTCAGTAATGATACATGTCTATCCTTTCACCTTTTCAGTAATGATACATATCTATCCATTCACATTCTCAGTAATGATACATATCTATCCTTTCACCTTCTCAGTAATGATACATGTCTATCCTTTCACCTTCTCAGTAATGATACATGTCTATCCTTTCACCTTTTCAGTAAGGATACATGTCTATCCTTTCACCTTCTCAGTAATGATACATATCTATCCTTTCACATTCTCAGTAATGATACATATCTGTCCTTTCACCTTCTCAGTAATGATACATATCTATCCTTTCACCTTCTCAGTAATGATACATGTCTATCCTTTCACCTTCTCAGTAATGATACATATCTATCCTTTCACATTCTCAGTAATGATACATATCTATCCTTTCACCTTCTCAGTAATGATACATGTCTATCCTTTCACCTTCTCAGTAATGATACATGTCTATCCTTTCACCTTCTCAGTAATGATACATATCTATCCTTTCACATTCTCAGTAATGATACATATCTATCCTTTCACCTTCTCGGTAATGATACATGTCTATCCTTTCACCTTCTCAGTAATGATACATGTCTATCCTTTCACCTTCTCAGTAATGATACATATCTATCCTTTCACCTTCTCAGTAATGATACATATCTATCCTTTCACCTTCTCAGTAATGATACATGTCTATCCTTTCACCTTCTCAGTAATGATACATGTCTATCCTTTCACCTTCTCAGTAATGATACATGTCTATCCTATCACCTTCTTAGTAATGATACATATCTATCCTTTCACATTCTCAGTAATGATACATATCTATCCTTTCACCTTCTCAGTAATGATACATGTCTATCCTTTCACCTTCTCAGTAATGATACATATCTATCCTTTCACCTTCTCAGTAATGATACATGTCTATCCTATCACCTTCTTAGTAATGATACATATCTATCCTTTCACATTCTCAGTAATGATACATATCTATCCTTTCACCTTCTCAGTAATGATACATGTCTATCCATTCACATTCTCAGTAATGATACATGTCTATCCTTTCACCTTCTCAGTAATGATACATGTCTATCCTTTCACCTTTTCAGTAAGGATACATGTCTATCCTTTCACCTTCTCAGTAATGATACATGTCTATCCTTTCACCTTCTCAGTAATGATACATATCTATCATTTCACCTTCTCAGTAATGATACATGTCTATCCTTTCACCTTCTCAGTAATGATACATGTCTATCCTTTCACCTTTTCAGTAAGGATACATGTCTATCCTTTCACCTTCTCAGTAATGATACATGTCTATCCTTTCACCTTCTCAGTAATGATACATGTCTATCCTTTCACCTTCTCAGTAATGATACATGTCTATCCTTTCACCTTTTCAGTAAGGATACATGTCTATCCTTTCACCTTCTCAGTAATGATACATGTCTATCCTATCACCTTCTCAGTAATGATACATGTCTATCCTTTCACCTTCTCAGTAATGATACATGTCTATCCTATCACCTTCTCAGTAAGGATACATGTCTATAATTTCACCTTCTCAGTAATGATACATATTTATCCTATCACCTTCTCAGTAATGATACATGTCTATCCTTTCACCTTCTCAGTAATGATACATGTCTATCCTTTCAGTTTGTTAATCTAATGTTCTTCACCCATGAGATAATTTTATATTTTGGATGGACTTCTCTGATTTGCCTTTTCAATATTGTCTAAAAAAAGCCAGTTCACAACACATATGGGGGTTGTAGACATCAGTGAGGGTGGAGGGAGTGAATGGCATGGCTCAGTGCTCTGGCTGCTACAGTAATAGATGAGGACCAGCTCCCTAGTCATTTTACATGCAAATTGATTAAGAAGTAATAGCCAGCAATGAGGAAATCACCAGGGATCAGACGTCCCAGTTTTCACTCAGTCAGTAATAAGACAAAAAACCCTGAACGCAAACTCCTATTAGTCCTAAGGATGGCTTGTAATCTAAAGTCATTTCCCACATGTAACAGCCTGTTGTATTTCCTCGATCATGAAAATAAATCAGATGAATTGACATCATGGGCTGTGTTCTGTCTGGAGCCCCCATGTTCCCCACACCATAAGAGATGTGTGACTACTGTACATTACTGTTGGGCTCTTACAGGGCCCTACCCCCCCGTCTCCCTTTCTCTCTCTGTGTGTCTGTCTGTCTGTCTGTCTGTCTGTCTCTCTCTCTCTCTCTCTCTCTCTCTCTCTCTCTCTCTCTCTCTCTCTCTCTCTCTCTCTCTCTCTCTCTCTCTCTCTCTCTTTCTCTCTCCTCTCCCTCTCTCTCCCTCTCTCTTGCTCTCTCTTTCTCTCTCCTCTCCCTCTCTCTCCCTCTCTCTCGCTCTCTCTCTCCTCTCCCTCTCTCTCCCTCTCTCTTGCTCTCTCTTTCTCTCTCCTCTCCCTCTCTCTCCCTCTCTCTTGCTCTCTCTTTCTCTCTCCTCTCCCTCTCTCTCGCTCTCTCTTTCTCTCTCCTCTCCCTCTCTCTCCCTCTCTCTTGCTCTCTCTTTCTCTCTCCTCTCCCTCTCTCTCTCTCTCTCTTGCTCTCTCTCTCTCTCTCTCTCTCTCCTCTCCCTCTCTCTTGCTCTCTCTTTCTCTCTCCTCTCCCTCTCTCTTGCTCTCTCTTTCTCTCTCCTCTCCCTCTCTCTTGCTCTCTCTTTCTCTCTCCTCTCCCTCTCTCGCTCTCTCTTTCTCTCTCCTCTCCCTCTCTCTTGCTCTCTCCTCTCTCTTTCGCTCTCTCTCTCTTTCGCTCTCTCTCGCTTTTATCTGTTCTGTCTCAGTATGGCCTCACAAGGGAGCTCCTTTCCTGCCTGGCCAACTTCAAACAGCAGAGTATGAGACAGCAGGATAAAACGCAGCACACTATTTAAGACATGGCTACAGGATTCATTGAAGCCCTGGATCATCAGATAAGACTGTATTACATTGAGCTGGATGATATGGCACTCTGGTGTCATAGCCACTCTCACCTACAGTATCTATTCACACTGTATACATCTGGACAGCTGGGTTTACTGAAATAACATGAAATACATTTAAGTGAACCATGCATTATTGGACAGCAAACAGACAGTGTTTTTTCCACTGGCTGTTTTAGTGCACATTGAATACAGTGCCTTCAGAAAGTATTCATACCCCTTGACTAATTCCACATTTTCCTGAGTTACAGCCTGAATTCAAAATTGATTAAATAAATCACAATACAGCATACAAAGTGAAAAAATGTTTTTAGAAATGTTGGCAAATGTATTGAAAATGAAATACAGAACTAATTAATTTACATAAGTATTCACACCCCTGAGTCAATACTTTGTAGAAGCACCTTTGGTGGCAATTACAGCTGTAAGTTTTTTTGGGTAAGTCTCACACCTGGATTGAACAATATTTGCCCATTATTCTTAAGAAAAATCTTTAAGCTCTGTCAAGTTGATTATTTATAGATCATTGCTAGACAGCCATTTTCAAGCTGATTTAAGTCAAAACTGTAACTAGGCCACTGAGGAACATTCAATGTCATCATAAGCAACTCCAGTGTAGATTTGGCCTTGTCTTTTTGGTTATTGTCCTGCTGAAAGGTGAATTTGTCTCCCAGTGTCTGTTGGAAAGCAGACTAAACCAGGTTTTCCTAAAGGATTTTACCTGTACTTATATGGGCTCCCGAGAGGCGCAGTGGTCTAAGGCACTGCATCTCAGTGCTTGAGGCATCACTATAGACACCCTGGTTCAAATCCAGGCTGTATCACAACCAGCTGTGATTGGGAGTCCCATAGGGGACCGCACCATTGGCCCAGCGTCGTCTGGGTTTGGCTGGTGTAGGCGGTCATTGTAAATAAGAATTTGTTCTTAACTGACTTGCCTAGTAAAATAAAATAGTATTCTGTTTAATTTTTTGAAAAACTCCCTAGTCCTTGCTGATGACTAGTATACCCATAACATGATGCAGCCACCACCATGCTTAAAAATATGAAGCGTGGTACTCAGTGATGTGTTGTGTTGGATTTTCCCCAAACATAACGCTTTGTATTCAGGACAAAAAGTGTATTTCTTTGCCACATTTTTTGCAGTATTACTGATATTGCCTTTTTGCAAACATGTTTTGGAATATTTTTATTCAGTACAGGCTTCCCTCTTTTCACTCTGTCATTTAGGTTAGTATTGTGGAGTAACTACAATGTTGTTGATCCACCTCAGTTTTCTCATATCACAACCACTAACTGTTTTATAGTCATCATTGGCCTCATGGTGAAATCCCTGAGCGGTTTCCTTCCTCCCTCCTTCCTAGTGACTTGATACACCATCCAAAGTATAATTAACAACTAACCACCATGCTCAAAGGGATATTCAGTGCCTGCTTTTATAATAATAAAAAAAGAAATCTATCCAATCGGTGCCCTTCTTTGCAAGGCATTGGAAAAACCTCCCTGGTCTTTGTGGTTGAATCTGTGTTTGATTTCACTGCTCGACTGAGGGACCTTACAGATAATTGTATGTGTGGGGTACTGAGATAAGGTAGTCATTCAAAAATCATGTTAAACACTATTATTGAACATGGAATGAGTTCATGCAACTTATTATGTGATTTATTAACACATTTTAACTCCTGAACTTATATATATTTTTTATTTTACAAACAAAATTCCACTTTCACATAATGGGGTATTTTGTGCAAATCAAAAATGCATATAAAGCATTTTCAGGCAATCGGTAATCATGCCCCCCACCACAGTCATGCTGTTGAGGTTTATTTGTACCATGCTTAGTCAGCCACTTTAGAAAATAATGTATTTGATCATTTAATATGACATTCTAATGTAATTGGAGTGACTGTGAACATATTATTGAATTGGAGTGACTGTGAACATATTATTGAATTGGAGTGACTGTGAACATATTATTGAATTGGAGTGACTGTGAACATATTATTGAATTGGAGTGACTGTGAACATATTATTGAAAAACAATGTACCTAACTGTAGTTCTTTTTTAAATCATTCTCAGAATTCAGACGTGTCAATAAAGATTTCTTGGAATTCTCAGATCGGCTAATGATCAAACCTAACAGGCATAAACTGTTGAGAACTACCTAGAATGCATATGTATGCATCTGATTTGACAACGACAGATACATGTGGAGAGTTGTTCACAACATGTGCTGCATAAGAGATGATCAAGGACTTTAGTCTATTTCAACCCATTGAAATAATCAGGAGGGATTGTGGAATAAACTTTGCCTGATCAATTTATTTAAAGCAGCCCCTAAGTATTCACCCTGAGGTTACTGTATATCTCATGAGGCTCAGTCAATTCTCTGTGTACTGAATTGTAAATAGAAAACTGAAATAAGTTAGTTGGATTCTCCAATAATTTGATTAATGACCACCTCCCTGCTCCCATAATGCATGGCTGTCATCTGTAGCAGTAGTTGTGTGTGTGTGTGTGTGTGTGTGTGTGTGTGTGTGTGTGTGTGTGTGTGTGTGTGTGTGTGTGTGTGTGTGTGTGTGTGTGTGTGTGTGTGTGTGTGTGTGTGTGTGTGTGTGTGTGTGTGTGTGTGTGTGTGTGTGGTCTCATAGCTACCACCACTGGATATACGGTGCCTATTTTATTCCCTCCCCCCACACATGTGGACAGTGGACGGCTCAGGCTGGGGCTGCCTGACACATGCGTTGCTGGTGAAGCCCAGAGATAATGAGCATAATGAATCTGTTCCACACATGGCACATTGATAAAGGCATGTTGTGCCATTAATCAGGAGCATGGGGAAATGGGAGAGTCTAAGGTGCGTGGTTTGATTGACAGGCTTATTTATTGCCAGGAACAGCAGCTTTTCATGGGATGAATAGGAGCTTTGGCTAATTAAAGGTGGGTATAGAGAAGGGCCCAGGGAGATTCTGCATGGGGTCAGTGAGGCTGCCAGGTGTGTGGGCCACTGCATTCTCTCAGGAGAGGCTGACTCTCTACTGTATGTCTCTCTGAAGCAGCTCAGATAGATACTGGGTGACTGGTTCTGGGTGGTGTTGTTAACTATGCTGTGCATCTGCCAACATCAAACATACAAGTACGGGTAGGGGTTTGCAGGGGGGTGAGCTATGCACTCTATAATGATGCGACTCAGAGATGGTTGGGTTGGGCAAATGTCTCTGACAATACTCAGTCATACTGGGTGGCTGCTGCTGGGTGATGGTGTTGACATGTGCCTGTGCATCTGTAAACATCAAACATACAAGCAAGGGTAGGGGTTTATGAGTAAAGCTACTTTATATCTGCTGTTCAGAGACGTGACTATCTTCCATGGGTGTGCCTGTGCCTTCTACAAGGTTCTGTGGTTCTGACTCCCTCTGAGGTTCTGATTCCCTCTGAGGCTCTGAGGTTCTGACTCATTCTGAGGTTCTGACTCCCTCTGAGGGCAGTAGAGTTAGGACAAGTTCCATATAGGGAGAGACTATATACAGTTGAAGTCGGAAGTTTCTCTCTCTCTTTCTCACTCGCTTTCACTCTCTTTCTCTCTCTGTCGCTCTCTCTTTCTCACTCACTCTCTCTCTGTCACTCTCTCTCTCTCTGTCACTCTCTCTGTCGCTCTCTCTTTGTCGCGCTCTCTTTGTCGCTCTCTCTGTCGCTCTCTCTGTGTCGCTCTCTCTCTCTGTCGCTCTCTCTCTCTCTCTCTCTGTCGCTCTCTTTCGTACTCTTTCTGTCAGAAGTTTACATACACTTAGGTTGGAGTCATTAAAACTCGTTTTTCAACCACTCCACAAATTTCTTGTTAAAACAAACTATAGTTTTGGCAAGTCGGTTAGGACATCTACTTTGTGCATGACACAAGTAATTTTTCCAACAATTGTTTACAGACAGATTATTTCACTTATAATTCACTGTATCACAATTCCAGTGGGTCAGAAGTTTACATACACTAAGTTGAGTGTGCCTTTAAACACCTTGGAAAATTCCAGAAAAGGATGTCATGGCTTTAGAAGCTTCGATTAGGCTAATTGACATAATTTGAATCAACTGGAGGTGTACCTGTAGATGTATTTCAAGGCCTACCTTCAAACTCAGTGCCTCTTTGCTTGACATCATGGAAATATCAAAAGAAATCAGCCAAGACCTCAGAAAAAATGTGTGGAGAACCTCCACAAGTCTGGTTCATCCTTGGGAGCAATTTCCAAACGCCTGAAGGTACCACGTTCATCTGTACAAACAATAGTAGGCAAGTATAAACACCATGGGACCACGAAGCCATCATACCGCTCAGGATGGAGACACGCTCTGTCTCCTAGAGATGAACGTACCTTTGTGTAAAAAGTGCAAATCAATCCCAGAACAACAGCAAAGGACCTTGTGAAGATGCTGGAGGAAACAGGTACAAAGGTATCTATACCCACAGTAAAACGAGTCCTATATCGACATAACCTGAAAGGCCGCTCAGCAAGGAAGAAGCCACTGCTCCAAAACCGCTATAAAAAGCCAGACTATGGTTTGCAACTGCACATGGGGACAAAAGATCGTACTTTTTGGAGAAATTTCCTCTGGTCTGATGAAACAAAAATAGAACTGTTTGGCCATAATGACCATCGTTATGCTTGGAGGAAAAAGGGGGAGGCTTGCAAGCCGAAGAACACCATCCCAACCGTGAAGCAGGGGGGTGGCAGCATCATGTTGTGGGGGTGTTTTGCTGCAGGAAGGACTGGTGCACTTCACAAAATAGATGGCATCATGAGGGAGGAAAATGATGTGGATATATTGAAGCAACATCTCAAGACATCAGTCAGGAAGTTAAAGCTTGGTCGCAAAAAAAGTGGTGATCCTAACTGACCAAAGACAGGGCATTTTTACTGGGATTAAATGTCAGGAATTGTGAAAAACTGAGTTTAAATGTATTTGGCTAAGGTGTAAACTTCCGACTTCAACTGTATATACTGTACATATAGAGAGAGACTATATAGCTCTGGTTAGGGCAGCCACTGGATATTGAGCTTTGTTTTCGATATCAAAAATGTGTTATCCCCCCTCTG
Organism: Salvelinus alpinus; assembly: GCF_045679555.1. NCBI lineage: Eukaryota > Metazoa > Chordata > Actinopteri > Salmoniformes > Salmonidae > Salvelinus > Salvelinus alpinus. The sequence goes on from NC_092090.1 coordinate 28,732,577, forward strand.
AATTTCTTCTGAAATTAGCATCTCATCTGGCCTTACACATTGAATTAGCTCACATTACAGTTGTGTGCCAAGCCCTGCTTCTGCTCCAATTGCAGAATAATCAAATCAGGGGAAGTATGCTCCATGCGGTCTCAAAACATCTAACTTCTATTGAGGACAGCATCTTAATCATTTTTATTCAATTTTTTAAAAAGGGGATTCTGCTTGTATGTGTATATTGTGTATTATTTTCAATTTATATTGAGATATAAGATGATTTCAATGTTAAATATTTGCTTTTGAGATAACATTGTTGGAATAGCAATCTATCACCAAGCTAGACGGCAATTTGGCCGAGGGATGCTTTAATGATAGATCATTATACATGCTTTATGATAGCTTAAGAAGATGGGCAAGGCTGCATCACATTGCACTGCGGTGAAAAATATAAACGTTAGCTATATACTTTATGCTGCAGGCTGGAAATGAGTAATGAGCATCAACTCCAGGTAATGTTCACATACAGGTACTGTAGTCTGCTGTGCAGGGAAAATACATCTCCTTGGAAGAAGAGAGAGAGAGTATAGTAGAACATCACGGGGGGCTGTTGTTTGGGACCAGCATCGTGCAACCATACAATGGTACAGGTCATGCAGTTAAGCGGTGGGTGTCTCAGGTCTTTAAATCACATTATGCTTATGAAAATCCATGTGACTAATCCCAGTGACAACAGAATCCTAAAGAGATGTAATTTTGACTGGCTGGCGGTCAGGAAGGAACTTTCTCTGCACGCAAGAAACAAACAACAACAACTAGACCTGGATTCAAAAGGTATTTGATATATCTCCATTACATTAGCTGTGCTTGATTGTAACTATTGGAGTGTCCCACAACTGCCAACCCTCCCATCTGGCACTTCCAGACAGGCTCAATCAAAACCTCAAAGTAGTTGAAAGAAAACAAATGCTATTTGAACCCAGGTCTGAAGAAGGACTAGAGAGATGTGGAGTTGCTGGGTTAATGACCCAGCCTCAACCCCCACAGAACTCCCAAGTCTAGCCTCAGTAACCTGTCATCTCCAACACAAGACGCACCAGCGAGATGAGGATATAGGAGAAAGAAAATCAAAGGCTAGCAGCGGGGGTGGAGGGCAATGCAGAGAGAGAGATGGGAGAAGGGAGAGATATTCTCAGCAGGCATCTTCACTAACATGTAGGAAGCCTTCCTCAACACCATGATAGTGTCAGCAGCAGCCTCTTTCAAGGGCTTTTATTTATTTTACTGTAGGAAAAGTAATGTGGAAGCCTGAATATTTTATTAAATGAGAGGTTATTTCATTATTTAGAAGGTCTCATTTCCGCCTCAGTTCACAGGCAACGTGAGACGCCAACTGGCGACTTGAAGACCTATTTAAATTAATCTGATTCTGGTCCCATCTGAGTTTCTCTCTCTCTCTCTGTCCTCCTCTCTTCTGTTCTATATCTTTCTCTCCTGTTAGAGCGGGTGTGCAGACATGCTGATTCAATCAGCTCCAACAAGGCAGGATAGCTTCTCTCTGCCATGTCGTCTGGTCTGCCATGCCTCTCACTGTGCCGCTCACCTGTCCTCTAGCCGTGACCTCATCAGGGAGGATAAAGAGCCACAGGTATCTTTCATATGCTCAGATCAGTCTGGCAGCTCTTACACACTAACACGCATGCACACACCACTAGCCAGGAGTTTGACTGACTGACTGGCATACTGCTTCCTTTCTGTGCCCTGCCATGTGGCCCTTATCAATGGTCTGGCTGGGACTAGGTACCGTAGAGGGGGTCGACAGCCTCAGTGCGGCATTTATTTAAAGGATTTCCTGGCTTAAAAGTGACTGTTTGATAAGCCATGCTGACAGACAGCCGGGTATATCTAGTCGATAGTTCTCTCTAAAATGACATGGGAACATGCATAATCATGTCATGTACAGTATTTTAGTATTTTTGCTCCTCTGTGAATGAAATGAATGTGTGGTGTGCTCACTGGGGTCTGACAGGGTACTGTATAGAGCAGGGATGTCAAACTAATTTGCCCCGCGGAACGCATTCGATCTTCACAGAGCATTTTTGATGCTCCATGAATGTCTAGCTTTCATTTTGATTATAGATAGCTATTCTTTTGCAATATGTCCTTCATTACTGGCAACATACTCTGTTGGCATTATTAGCTAAAGAATTCATCATGAGAATGCTGCAGTATGGAGCCTCATGTCTAATGACTTGTAACTGGCATAATGTTTTGTGTCGTCTCAATGGAGGAAGACATTATCTGCTGCGCCGTTAGAGGGAACTGAAATCCTCTCTCCGTAGGAACCATCCTTCAGCGTCTAAGCCAACACTTTTCCTTAATTTTACAAATGACTCAGTAAATAATCTCTGGAAACTAACAGAGCTGTGCATTCCACATTATTTATTAGGGGATTTGTGCTGTACACATCAGAGTAGGCAGAAAAGCCAAATGAAATGAAATAGTCAGCACAAGCCATAACAACTAAACTTCTGTTGACAACATCACCATTAAGCAAAATATAACCATAGACATGCATTTTCAATTTGAGTTGTTGCATTGTTCTTGATTTGCTCCATTTGATTAGCTCCAGAGCTGTTTTAAAGCTCTATGAAACATTGCTGAGTTAATTAGATGATTTGGCTGCTTCCACTGCTGTGTCCCCAGTGAACGATGTGCTCTCTTGTTACACTGATGCACAATATAATCTCCATACTTTGGCAGATGTCCTGGCTACTTCTAGTGTGAGTCTAATTATTCTGTACCAATACAATGCTGGGTAGCCCATTGCACATCTTCAGTCATACTACATAGGCCTAACACATACAAATGATATGATACATTATATGATACTAATATGATAATACCGTAAAAACTCAGAGCTGTTAGAACATTCTAGGCAGATCTTTGGAAGAAGTCATTTTTGGAAGAAATAAAGGAACTTTTCCCCCTTAAATGAAGATATCTACCATCGATTTCATCTGAAAAGTTAGATGTGAAGTCAAAAGAAGACAAATTGCATTGAGCATTCAAATCAGATCCTTGGTTTTAGAGAGAGAGCGAGAGAGCGAGACTTAAGAACAGACACATCGATGACCTCAAGGATTGTCATTTTCTTTGAAATGTTTCTGTCACATCAGCAGAGACAATTCACTGCTCTTGGAAATGTTCAAGCTCTCTCTGCACTTACAATTCTCTCTAGGATGTTTAGTGACACACATAAAAGTACGACTTGGTCTCAAAGCCTAATTTCTAAATCTTATGTATACAGTTTGTGTCCCACTGGCTCTTTCACAGGAAGTAATCAGAAACATAGTTAAGCAGATATAATAAAAGTGTAATTAGCAGTAATTAAGGAACCACAGGCCAAGCTGGGCTTGGGATGCTGCTGTCTAACACAAAACACAATCCCTGGGTGGTAATTACATGTATACACTACACCAAGCTGGGGATTACTTACTCATGTATACACTACACCAAGCTGGGGATTACTTACTCATGTATACACTACACCAAGCTGGGGATTACTTACTCATGTATACACTACACCAAGCTGTGGATTACTTACTCATGTATACACTACACCAAGCTGGGGATTACTTACTCATGTATACACTACACCAAGCTGGGGATTACTTACTCATGTATACACTACACCAAGCTGGGGATTACTTACTCATGTATACACTACACCAAGCTGGGGATTACTTACTCATGTATACACTACACCAAGCTGGGGATTACTTACTCATGTATACACTACACCAAGCTGGGGATTACTTACTCATGTATACACTACACCAAGCTGGGGATTACTTACTCATGTATACACTACACCAAGCTGGGGATTACTTACTCATGTATACACTACACCAAGCTGGGGATTACTTACTCATGTATACACTACACCAAGCTGGGGATTACTTACTCATGTATACACTACACCAAGCTGGGGATTACTTACTCATGTATACACTACACCAAGCTGGGGATTACTTACTCATGTATACACTACACCAAGCTGGGGATTACTTACTCATGTATACACTACACCAAGCTGGGGATTACTTACTCATGTATACACTACACCAAGCTGGGGATTACTTACTCATGTATACACTACACCAAGCTGGGGATTACTTACTCATGTATACACTACACCAAGCTGGGGATTACTTACTCATGTATACACTACACCAAGCTGGGGATTACTTACTCATGTATACAGTACACCAAGCTGGGGATTACTTACTCATGTATACACTACACCAAGCTGGGGATTACTTACTCAGTCTATTACTTTTAGCTATTGTTGGAGATTCACTGTTTAGAAGTTGAACAAAGAGCAGCGAGAACCTGTTTTTACTAAGGCAAAGGGATGATTAACGTGCTGGAGTTGAGATATTTTTTACTTGAACAATATACCTTACCTAATAGATGAATTACTATGGTGATGAACAAAGTCACTGTAACATGTACTGTTGTTGTTCAGTATTAATCCGTGTATCTAATGTATGTATGTAGGCTGATCAGCAGCAACAACGATGAAGGCCATTGCTATTGTCTTGAATGAGATTACACTTCCCTCTTCTCTTTTTCAGACAAGGGGGAGAGAGACAAACTATTTACTATATTTCTAGTGACAGTAAAAGGTAACGATGTGCATCCCTGTCACATCACCTCAGCCAGTACTGCCCTCACTGTTAGGTTCATCTTGGTGGCAGCCAGGCTTATAGTACAGTAGAATGAGGCTGCCTCAGCCTACCTTCTGACCTGCCTGTGAACTGCTCCAATGAGGAAAGTAGTACTACTGTAGGTCCATATACGTATAGCGTGAGAGACCTGGCAGGAGACAGATACGTTTCCTAATATTTTCTGAGTCTTTGCACTGTGGTACTGTAGGTCTGTGCTTGTATTCATAAAGTGTCTCAGAGTAGGGTTGTTGATCCAGGATCAGTTTTACTTTTTCGATTATAATGAATAGACAGGGGTGACCTGATCCTAGATCAGCACTCCTACTCTGAGATGCTTTGTGAATATGGACCCTGGGCAGGGATAGGGCTGTGGAGGTCATTACATTTTGTCAGCCGGTTATTGTCACGCAAATGACTGCTGGTCTCAACGTAATTTACCGTTAATTAACATAAACATGTTTAGCGTCTCCAGACCTCCATACATACAAGCTGCTGATGCACGCCTGACATATTCTGTAGCTAAAGGTAATGTGTCAGTTTATTCATTATGAAAAAAAGCCCTATTACTAGGCTATTCCAAATAGAATACAAATTCCACCCCACCATAATCAATCCCCGCTTCTTTATCCCCCTCACAATGCCCACCCTCCAAATAACCCCACCTAAATTAAGGGGCATCATCAGGATAAGGAGCAGCACCGCAATGAGGGGCAACACCGGAATGAGGGGCAACACCAGAATGAGGGGCAACACCAGAATGAGGGGCAACACCAGAATGAGGGGCAACACCAGAATGACTGGCGGATCCTGGCTGGCTGGCTCTGGACGCTCATGGCTGGCTGACGGCTCTGGACGGTCATGGCTGGCTGACGGCTCTGGACGGTCATGGCTCGCTGACGGCTCTGGACGGTCATGGCTCGCTGACGGCTCTGGACGGTCATGGCTCGCTGACGGCTCTGGACGGTCATGGCTCGCTGACGGCTCTGGACGGTCATGGCTCGCTGACGGCTCTGGACGGTCATGGCTCGCTGACGGCTCTGGACGGTCATGGCTCGCTGACGGCTCTGGACGGTCATGGCTGGCTGAAGGCTCTGGACGGTCATGGCTGGCTGAAGGCTCTGGCTGATCCGGTCTGGCGGAAGGCTCTGGCTGATCCGGTCTGGCGGAAGGCTCTGGCTGATCCGGTCTGGCGGAAGGCTCTGGCTGATCCGGTCTGGCGGAAGGCTCTGGCTGATCCGGTCTGGCGGAAGGCTCTAGCGGCTCCTGTCTGGCGGACGGCTCTAGCGGCTCCTGTCTGGCGGACGGCTCTGTAGGCTCATGGCAGACGGGCGGCTTTGCAGGCTCATGGCAGACGGGCGGCTTGGCAGGCTCATGGCAGACGGACAGTTCAGACGGCGTATGGCAGACGGGCAGTTCAGGCGCCGCTGGGCAGACGGGCAGTTCAGGCGCCGCTGGGCAGACGGGCAGTTCAGGCGCCGCTGGGCAGACGGGCAGTTCAGGCGCCGCTGGGCAGACGGGCAGTTCAGGCGCCGCTGGGCAGACGGGCAGTTCAGGCGCCGCTGGGCAGACGGGCAGTTCAGGCGCCGCTGGGCAGACGGCAGACTCTGGCCGGCTGAGACGCACTATAGGCCTGGTGCGTGGTACCGGAACTGGAGGTACCGGGCTAAGGACACGCACCTCAGGGCGAGTGCGGGGAGAAGGAACAGTGCGTCCAGGGCTCTGGAGACGCACAGGAGGCTTGGTGCGTGGTGCCGGAACTGGAGGCACTGGGCTGGAGACACGCACCATAGGGAGAGTGCGTGGAAGAGGAACAGGGCTCTGGAGATGCACTGGAAGCCTGGTGCGTGGTGTAGGCACTGGTGGTACTGGACTGGGGTGGGAAGGTGGCGCCGGATATACCGGACCGTGAAGGAGGACACGTGCTCTTGAGCACCGAGCCTCCCCAACCTTACCAGGTTGAATGGTCCCCGTAGCCCTGCCAGTGCGGCGAGGTGGAATAGCCCGCACTGGGCTATGCAGGCGAACCGGGGACACCACCTGTAAGGCTGGTGCCATGTACACCGGCCCGAGAAGACGTACTGGAGGCCAGATACGTTGGGCCGGCTTCATGGCATCCGGCTCGATGCCCAACCTAGCCCTCCCAGTGCGGCAAGGTGGAATAGCCCGCACTGGGCTAAGCACGCGTACTGGGGACACCGTGCGCTTTACCGCATAACACGGTGTCTGACCAGTACGACGCCCTCTTACTCCACGGCAAGCCCGGGGAGTTGGCTCAGGTATCCAACCCGGCTTCGCCACACTCCCCTTTAGCTCCCCCCCAAGAAATTTTTGGGTGAGCCTCTCGGGCTTCCAGCCTCTCCTACGTGCTGCCTCCTCATACCAGCGCTCCTGGGCTGTGGCTGCCTTCTTCTCCTCCCGCAAGCGGCGATTCACACCAACCTTAGCCCAGGGTCCTTCTCCATTGAAAATTTGCTCCCAACTCCATTCCTCTTCTCTCCATTGTTTTAGTTCCTTTTCTCCTTCCTCAATCCGCTTGGTCCTGTTGTGGTGGGTAGTTCTGTCACGACCGTGTGGAAGAGATTCGGACCAAAACGCAGCATGAGGAAAATAAGCCATCTTCTTTTAATAAATGAACGAAGATGAACATGAAACGAGAACACTATACAAACAAAAAACAACAAATGATCGTGAAGCTAAATAACGCAAGTGCACAGACAAGCAACAAACGTTAAACAAGACAACTACCCACAAAAGCCTACTGCCTATGGCTACCTTAAATATGGCTCCCAATCAGAGACAAATGAATGACAGCTGTCTCTGATTGAGACCCAATCTAGGCAGCCATAGACATAACTAGACAACCTAACAATACTCTATCCCATACACATACAACACCCATAGACTAACCAAAACACACACAACATACAATGCCCACCCCAACTCACGCCCTGACCAACTAAACATAATCAAAATAACATAAAAATAGGTCAGGAACGTGACACATGCGTAATATGCGGTAGACTATGTATTGTATAACGGCATAATCATTATTTTAATTCCGTTTTTGGGGGGATCTTGGGCTCATACAGTTAAAGAAGTTTACATACACTTAGGTTGGAGTCATTAAAACTCGTTTTTCAACCACTCCACAAATTTCTTGTTAACAAACTATAGTTTTGGCAAGTCGGTTAGGACATCTACTTTGTGCATGACACATGTAATTTTTCCAACAATTGTTTACAGACAGATTATTTCACTTATAATTCACTGTATCACAATTCCAGTGGGTCAGAAGTTGACTGTGCCTTTAAACAGCTTGGAAAATTCCAGATAATGATATCATGGCTTTAGAGGCTCTGATAGGCTAATTGACATCATTTGAGTCAATTTGAGGTGTATCTGTGGATGTATTTCAAGGCCTACCTTCAAACGAAGTGCCTCTTTGCTTGGCATCATTGGAAAATCAAAAGAAATCAGCCAAGACCTCAGAAAAAAAATTGTAGCCCTCCACAAGTCTGGTTCATCCTTGGGAGCAATTTCCACACCTGAAAGTACAACGTGTATCTGTACAAACAATAGTACTCAAGTATAAACACCATGGGACCACACAGCCATCATACCGCTCAGGAAGGAGACGCGTTCTGTCTCCTAGAGATGAATGTACTGTTGTGCGAAAAGTGCAAATCAATCTCAGAACAACAGCAAAGGACCTTGTGAATATGCTGGAGGAAACCGGTACAAAGGTATCTATATCCACAGTAAAATGAGTCCTATATCGACATAACCTGAAAGGCCGCTCAGCAAGGAAGAAGCCACTGCTCCAAAACCGGCATAAAAAAAGCCAGACTACGGTTTGCAACTGCACATGGGGACAAAAGATCGTACTTTTTGGAGAAATGTCCTCTGGTCTGATGGAACAAAAATAGAACTGTTTGGCCATAATGACCATCGTTATGTTTGAAGGAAAAAGGGGGGAGGCTTGCAAGCCGAAGAACACCATCCCAACCGTGAAACACGGGGGTGGCAGCATCATGTTGTGGGGGTGCTTTGCTGCAGGAGGGACTGGTGCACTTCACAAAATAGATTGTACCATGAGGGAGGAAAATGATGTGGATATATTGAAGCAACATCTCAAGACATCAGTCAGGAAGTTAAAGCTTGGTCGCAAATGGGTCTTCCAAATGGACAATGACCCCAAGCATACTTCCAAAGTTGTGGCAAAATGGCTTAAGGACAACAAAGTCAAGGTATTGGAGTGGCCATCACAAAGCCCTGACCTCAATCCTATAGAACATTTGTGGGCAGAACTGAAACAGCGTGTGCGAGCAAGGCGGCCTACAAACCTTACTCAGTTGCACCAGCTCTGTCAGGAGGAATGGGCCAAAATTCACCCAACTTATTGTGGGAAGCTTGTGGAAGGCTACCAGAAATGTTGAAATGCAACATTTTTAATTAATCATCACCTTAGAAAGCTCTGTCCATTTCATTCTGTTTGGCTTTGAAACAACATCCACAACAACCATGTTTTCCACTCACTTTCAACCTGTTGTTGAACTTCTTTCTTCAAATTGATCAACACAGTGAGTGTTTTTTTTTTTTTGCCTAACAGTGAGTTTTAAAAGCATGATACTGTTTTGATGATAAGTGTTTGATGTGATGTTTGATTGCATTTGCATTGATTTCAGTGTGGTTGGAGGGACATTATAAACTGGGTGTTTCGAGCCCTGAATGCTGATTGGCTGACAGCCGTGGTATATCAGACAGTATACCACGGGTATGACAAAACATTTATGTTTACTGCTCTAATTACATTGGTAAATAGCAATAAGGCACCTCATGGGTTTGTGGTATATGGCCAACATACCATGGCTAAGGGCTGTATCAAGGCACTATATAAGAACAGCCCTTAGCCGTGGTATATTGGCCATACACCACATCTCCTCTGGCTTTATTGCTTAATTAAATAGAGCACTGAGTACATCAGGTCGTTACTGAGTTGGGTACTACCAAAGCATGTCCAGAGTGCATAACAGGAGATAACCGTGACTCGATGGTCACGTGGAATTTGACTACGGTCATGACTCATGACTGCCTCTGTGGCGGTAATACAGATACACAAAACTGACATGCCTTATTAGCTTTCAACATAATTTACCTTCTCATCAGCCAGCCAGGGCTCCCTCATTGTGACCCATATGAACTCAGCAAAAAAAGAAACGTCCTCTCACTGTCAACTGCGTTTATTTTCAGCAAACTTAACATGTGTAAATATTTGTATGAACATAACAATATTCAACAACTGAGACATAAACTGAACAAGTTCCACAGACATGTGACTAACAGAAATGGAATAATGTGTCCCTGAACAAAGGGGGGGGGTCAAAATCAAACGTAACAGTCAGTATCTGGTGTGGCCACCAGCTGCATTAAATACTGCAGTGCATCTCCTCCTCATGGACTGCACCAGATTTGCCAGTTCTTGCTGTGAGATGTTACCCCACTCTTCCACCAAGACACCTGCATTTTCCCAGACATTTCTTGGGGGAATGGCCCTAGCCCTCACCCTCCGATCCAACAGGTCCCATACGTGCTCAATGGGATTGAGATCCGGGCTCTTCGCTGGCCATGGCAGAACACTGACATTCATGTCTTGCAGGAAATCACGCACAGAACGAGCAGTATGGCTGGTGGCATTGTCATGCTGGAGGGTCATGTCAGGATGAGCCTGCAGGAAGGGTACCACATGAGGGAGGAGGATGTCTTCCCTGTAACGCACAGCGTTGAGATTGCCCGCAATTACAACAAGCTCAGTCTGATGATGCTGTGACACACCGCCCCAGACCATGATGGACCCTCCACCTCCAAATCAATTCCGCTCCAGAGTACAGGCCTCGGTGAAACACTCATTTCTTCGCTGATAAAAGCGAATCCGACCATAACCACTGGTGAGACAAAACCGCGACTCGTCAGTGAAGATAACTTTTTGCCAGTCCTGTCTGGTCCAGCAACGGTGGGTTTGTGCCCGTAGACAATGTTGTTGCCAGTGATGTCTGGTGAGGACCTGCCTTACAACAGGCCTACAAGCCCTCAGTCCAGCTTCTCTCAGCCTATTGCGGACAGTCTGAGCACTGATGGAGGGATTGTGCGTTCCTGGTGTAACTCGGGCAGTTGTTGTTGCCATCCTGTACCTATCCCGCAGGTGTGATGTTTGGATGTACCGATCCTGTGCAGGTGTTGTTACACGTGGTCTGCCACTGCGAGGACGATCAGCTGTCCGTCCTGTCTCCCTGTAGCGCTGTCTTAGGAGTCTCACAGTACGACATTGCAATTTATTGCTCTGGCCACATCTGCAGTCCTCATGCCTCCTTGCAGCATGCCTAAGGTACGTTCACTCAGACGAGCAGGGACCCTGGGCATCTTTATTTTGGTGTTTTCAGTAGAAAGGCCTCTTTAGTGTCCTAAGTTTTCATAACTGTGACCTTAATTGCCTACCGTCTGTAAGCTGTTAGTGTTTTAACGAACGTTACACAGGTGCTTGTTCATTAATTGTTTATGGTTCATTGAACAAGCATGGGAAACAGTGTTTAAACCCTTTACAATGAAGATCTGTGAAGTTATTTGGATTTTTATGAATTATCTTTGAAAGACAGGGTCCTGAAAAAGGGACGTTTCTTTTTTTGCTGACTATATTATTTTCATAAAGGGAAATTATATATATGTCTATTAAAATGGCTTTATTTTGCACTGCAAGTCAAACCAGCGGCATGAAACATCAAATCAAAGCTTTCACAAAGTAAATGTCAGTTACGGTTGATGTGAAATATTGCAAATGATTCCGGCGTCTTTTCTTTTACTGCGATGGCTTTAAAAAGAGATAACAAGCCTGTTGAAACTCATATAATACACTTTATATTGATAGTGCTTGCATACAAATGTGAAAATTGTACGGAGGTATGAAAAATTAAATGTTCCACAACATTAGTACGCCAACAATTTTCAGTGTAAACCAGCCTGCTTTGACTACCTGTCTCTTTCTGTCTAAACTCACATAGATGTCTGACTACTGTATATGAGTAGGCCTATTCATATACTCTACAGTAGTCATATTACACTAGTATTTTTATCTGATAAGGCACAAGTGGGGGATCACAGATTTATTGGTGTCCACACTCCACAAGATCACTCCACAAGATCACTCCACAAGGTAATGGCACACTATTAACTGAGGTATGCACTAGAACTGGGAAATATGAAAAAATATATAATATCGCGATAAATTTACTGAATTAATGTGATAACGCTAAATCAACAATAATGATACATTTATAACATTAATGTGCACCACAGTAATGTTTGTTTTACCAATATAAACTACTACTAGTTTAATTATTCTAGCCATCAATTGTCCCATTAACAATCACACACAAGTAGCCTATACCAGAGAAATGTGAAGTTGTAAATTAAATAAGTTTGTTAATATTATGAGCAAACTTATTTAATTTAAAACTTCTAATTTCTCTAATATCAGCAAAATGCCTGCAATAAGTGGCAGTTATGGTTGGTGTCAATAATTTTCAGTTTATCATCCCAGCTCTAGTATGCACTGTGCTTGTCGAATTATCATGATGGTCTCTTCTTAGGATGATTACATGAATCAATGTCTCCCTGTTACTTGACAGTGAGTACTCAAAAGGACAGAAAGCTCAGATACAAATAGATGTGAATGTGATGATTAAAAAAATATTGGTTGCCCGCTCAGGCAGGGTTCTGTTCATTGTGCTCCTCCTCAGGAAGTGAATATTTAGCTGTCTTTGGTGCTGAAGTTCACAGAGTTTGTTTACATAACCCAGCATGCTCTTTGTGCTTTGTCCTTTGTGCCTCCAATTACTAGAAGGCATTACCAAGTGCAGTATAATGGACTCAGTAATGGCTATCGCAATCAAACTCAATCAAACTGAAGATCTGGTGCTCCTTTGAGTATAATGAGTTCTTATGGCTACACCATGTGCTTTAATAGCAAAATTCCCATGTACTTTGTTCTTTAAACTTTACCTCAAGAAATCAAATTAATTCACACTTAATTACCATCACTCTCAATTTTGTCGGATACCGAGAAGACCAACGATAGCTAGCGTAGCGACGACTATACACACACAGAGATAGCATCAATATATTTGCATTCTGACAGGTTCCTCATCTCCTGGGTAATTAATCATTTACATTCTCGGGAGTGTCACCTGATAGGTCATCCTGCTGCGCTCGTCTTTGGCCCGCTCATTAATATGCTAATCTAAACCGCTGACCCATCCTGTCAGAGAGGAAGTCTCTTCATTATGAGCATCTCAGGTGGCCAATGAACCACTCTCCAAGGAGACCCCTGCCCTTTCCCCTCTAGACACAAGTAACTCTACTGTTAACTGTAGGAGCCAGGAGACGCCAGAGGCCAAAGAATGGTGGGAAAAGATCTCAGATCTCACATAAAACAGTGATATTTAAAGTAGATTTATTCAAACTGTGCGCCCACAAAGGTACTGAGGGAGTGAAGACCTCATTAACCAAATGTGATTTATTTAAACAGCTCTTTTCCACAAGTATTTTAACCTTTGTCTGTACAGTGTATGTAGTTTCCCATGGCTGATGCCATGACCCTGTCAGAGGTACACTGTTTTCAGAAAGTATTTAGACCCCTTGACTTTTTCCACACTTTGTTACGTTACAGCCTTATTCTAAAATTTATTAAATAATTTTTTCCCTCATCAATCTACACACAATACCCCATAATGACAAAACAAAAAAAGGTTTTTAGAAATGTTTGCACATTTATATAAAAAACAACAACTGAAATATCACATTTACATAAGTATTCAGACCCTTTACTCAGTACTTTGTTGAAGCACCGTTGGCAGCGATTACAGCCTTGAGTCTTCTTGGGTATGGGGAGTTTCTCCCATTCTTCTTTGTAGAGCCTCTCAAGCTCTGTCAGGTTGGATGGGGAGCGTCGCTGCACAGCTATTTTCAGGTCTCTCCAGAGATGTTAGATCGGGTTCAAGTCCGGGCTCTGGCTGGGCCACTCAAGGACATTCAGAGAGTTGTCCCGAAGCCACACCTGCGTTGTCTTGGCTGTGCGCTTAGGGTCATTGTCCTGTTGGAAGGCTAACCTTCACCCCAGTCTGAGGTCTTGAGTGCTCTGGAACAGGTTTTCATCAAGGATCTGTCATGGTTCCACCTGTCACCAGAGGGCGGCAGAGACCGTCCTTGTGTGTTCTATTTACTCATTATGATTTCCCTGTTTAAAAGAGGTGTGTTTTCTGTTGTCCTTTACTGAAGCTTGAGTTATGTGCCGGGTGCGTTTGTCTCCTGAGTGACTTTTCGAGACTGTTGTTTTCCAAGTGTTACTGTGATCCTTCCGTTACTGTTTCTCAGTAAAGTGTTATGTTTATTCTTAACCGCTGACTCCTCGTCTGGTCTCTTCTCTGCACCTGGGTCCAACCTCACCATGTCACAGGATCTCTCTGTACTTTGCTCCGTTTATCTTTCCCTCGATTCTGACTAGTCTCTCAGTCCCTGCTGCTGAAAAAAATCCACACAGCTTGATGCTGCCACCACCATGCTTCACTGTAGGGATGGTGCCAAGTTTCCTCCAGACGTGACGCTTGGCATTCAGGCCAAATAGTTTAATCTTGGTTTCATCAGACCAGAGAATCTTGTGGTCTGAGAGTCTTTAGGTGCCTTTTAGCAAACTCCAAGCGGGCTGTCATGTGCCTTTTACTGAGGGGTGGCTTCCGTCTGGCCACTCTACCAAAAAGGCCTGATTGGTGGAATGCTGCAGAGATGGTTGTCCTTCTGGAAGATTTTCCCATCTCCACAGAGGAACTCTGGAGCTCTGTCAGGGAGACCATCAAGTTCTTGGTCACCTCCCTGACCAAGGCCCTTCTCCCCCGATTGCTCAGTTTGGCCGGGCAGCCTGCTCTAGAAAGAGTCTTGGTGGTTCCAAAAGTTCTTCCATTAAATAATTATGGAGGTCACTGTGTTCTTGGGGACCTTCAATACTACAGAATTTTTTTGTTATCCTTCCCCAGATCTCTGCCTCGACACAATCCTGTCTCGGGACTCTACAGACAATTCCTTCGACTTCATGGCTTGGTTTTTGCTCTGACATGCACTGTCAACTGTGGGACCTTATATAGACAGGTGTGTTTTTCCCAAATCATGTCCAATAAATATAATTTTTCACAGGTGGACTCCAACCAAGTCGTAGAAACATCTCAAGGATGATCAATGGAAACAGAATGCACCTAAGCTCAATTTCGAGGCTCATAGCAAAGGGTCTGAATACTTATGTAAATAAGGTATGCAAAAATTAAAAAAATACATGTTTTTTTTTGTCATTATTGGGTATTGTGTGTAGATTGATGATACAAAAAATGTTTTATCCATTTTAGAATAAGGCTGTAACGTAACAAAATGTGGAAAAAGTCAAGGGGTCTGAATACTTTCCGAATGCACTGTATACTGTATAAAACTAAACTCATCTGTCAGTCACAGTGAGATGCTATAAGCTGCATGGCCGTCAGGTCCCATAGGTGTTAGAGCTGGTCTAATGTCTGGGAAGAAGCGTATTAATTGCGAGGCATTCACAACACGGTGATACCCCATCCTCAAAACACTGACGACCTATCTGTTAAACATGTAGCCATCAATTAGAAACATGACACTGGGATGATTTGTTTACACTAGAGGGGGTGCCTGCTGCTAATCAGCAGTTTCTTACAGGTCTTCAAAGTAAGTGCTATTCAATAGCCAGTCAAATTTTTCCTCCACACATTTCGGTACAGCTCAGCACCGTGTTAACCCCACTGGGCATAGTTTGACCTGCAGACACATATGGTACAGTCAAAATGTCCACTAGCTAGCAGCTAACAGTATTTGTGTGTGCCA
Organism: Salvelinus alpinus; assembly: GCF_045679555.1. Lineage (NCBI taxonomy): Eukaryota > Metazoa > Chordata > Actinopteri > Salmoniformes > Salmonidae > Salvelinus > Salvelinus alpinus. The sequence goes on from NC_092090.1 coordinate 28,748,224, forward strand.
TATTTAAATGTCAGACTGTACACAGTAAAAGCAGGCTCTCTCTTCTCCCCCCGACGGGTGTGAATAAACGGCTGTGTAAAGTGGTGTGGTGGTTTGACTCAGCTCCCCCTGGTAAGCAGGGAATGTAAGCATGCACATGAATGGACAGCTGCACAGCTAACCATGCATGCCAGCATCATAGACTTGGCCAGCCCAGGCGAAGTCATCACACCACACCGCCTGGTGTGGCCATGGCTACTACTTACCATCACCATGGCGGGTGGGAAGTAGCCTACAGTTTAGTGTGGGCCGGGAAATAGATTAGTTTCCATCTTGGTTAGCAGCTCTCACTCCCCCTCCTCAGACTCACACACACGCCCACGTCCACATGCACGCACAAACACCCCCCCCCCCCCCCCCCCCCCCCCCCCTCTGTTGGCGGTCTGTTAGAGGCAGCAGCAGTGCTGTAGTCTATAGCCCGTCAGGGATCACAGATGATGGCTGTTTTCTGGCTGATTACTGAAGAAAACACTGGCAGCATGACAGTAATTACCAGTGAGTTCCCTCCAATTCGCCTCTCATTGATATAGCTGCCGAAAAAACATGCAGAGTTGCACAAAACAAGACATAGAGACAAAGTCTTCCGTCAATAACAAAATCACTTTGAACAAAGACAGGGCAGGGCATAGCATTGTAAGCTCAAGACAGTCATAAGCTATCATTGAGCTAAGGGATGAGGCAACAGTATGACAGAATATTAACTTTTCCAATTGCTGTCTGACAACAGTGACAAGTAAGTATAGCCAATACCTCATGCAGTATTCACAAGATGGCATCATACTACAAATCCATATATTCAACCAAAAACATATTTGACCAAAGACCTGGCCTAGCATGTCCTTTGACCTATAGATATATCCTATATCTCTCATATGTCCGACCACAGCTATTAGAAAACACCAGAAAGGCTAACCATATTTCAGTAATTAAATATATAATTGAACTCTTCAAAGATTATATCACTAGCTAGTCCAGTTAATGATGGTAATAAAAAGTTCATCAAATTGCTTGCAGAATTATAAATGAGCTAATGCTCTATTTATAGATATATCAATTGAATATGCACCATTCCATTACAACACCAAAAATAGATTTGTGCTAAAACAGAAATCTTCTTTAGCTTAGCTTTTTTCTTACCCCTTCCAGATGTACAGTACAACCACACCATATATCTCAACTCTGACAACATACAAATAGACATGCCACAACAAGCAAATATCTATATAGCTACTGAGAAATTATTACAAAACTCATTAAATATTCATGTAAAAAGTCCTCTTTGATCCACACAAAGCAGATGCTTTCAATTTATTTGTGCGAAGGAGAAAGCTCTTGCTTTGGCAGGGGTTTAAAAATAGATTTTCATTAATACTGTCTATGACAATATTAATCACGTCAAACCGCCAACGGAGCGGACAGGAGAGGATTTTAGCATCGCTCGCATCCAACAAACCGACTCCACCACATGTCCTCACGTCTTGAGGGACACCGTAGCAAACAAATGGCTGCAATAACTGGAGGCCTCAAACAGAATGGATGCTTTCTAAAGCAAAGTTTGGGATAAATGGGACAAACTGGGCAGAAGTGATCTGTCATTGCATTAGATGGCACTACTGTACGTCATGTCTTTAAAGTGCATCAGGAGGTTTTATTTAGATAGGGTTGGCGGTTTCCAAATGCTCTTATGTCACCATATCTTTTGGTAACATGACCTGGAAGAGGACTAAAATCAACCAAGAAATCATGAGGTACACAACCAATTAAATACAATTCAGAGAATCTGTTGATGGTAATGACGCAAAAGCCCAAAACACGAACCACATTTGGGAGTGTAGCTAGCTACACGACCAGCGTTAAAGAAAGAGAGAATCAATAATCCAAATGTCAAGATAGGACTCAGTAGATCAGAAAATCCCCTGCTGCCTCCGAGCGTCTCCAGGTAGAAGGATGACTGGGGCTGTATTTATCATTGTCTTAGTGGCACCTTACTTATCGCCTACTTAACTTGGGTAGGAGTGATAATACAGCCATGATGTATCTGTGGTCAACAGAAAGGCTACTGATCCCTGAATACTTACCATGCATTATTCAAGCCTTCTCTAATCAGTCTGGAAGGGATTGGAGAGGAGAAGTGCTTATGTTTTACTTTTCTGTAGAGACCAATAAGAGAGAAAAGAGAGTTCTTTCAATAGTTATTTCGCTGGCTTTGAACTTCAGACACCTAAATCAGGTAAGTGGAAAATCGCTATTCCTTATGATACTACTGATGTACCTGAGGTAGAGTGGAACTACTGAAAATCCCTACATTGGTTAATTTTTGGGATTTAAAATATATTGTTTGAAATTTTAACAAGAGGATATGACTGTACGCAAGCCAAATAGATACGGCTGCTGTACATTATCAGCAAACTGTACTGCTAGTGAGTTGCACATTCACTACAGAGGCTTAACCAGGAGACAGTAATGTGAGAGAAGTGTAAGGTTGAACCAGAAGACAGTAAGGGTGTGCCGTGTGTAGTGTGGAGTGTGTTAATGAGGTAAGTAATTAAAGAAGGGGATATTGAGCCTGTCGATCCCTCTGGCCCTTCTGAGGACGGGACTGTAGGAGAGCCGTGTGGGAGAGCAAGGGGCCAAATTACATTGAGAGGATTCATTAGTTGAGCTTGGTTACACAGAGGTTCCTAAAACAGTTCATGTTCTCATATACTGTAGGTACCCTGTACCCTCACTGTTCCTACTGAGACATGTTGAAACAAGGTACCCTGTACCCTCACTGTTCCTACTGAGACGTGTTGAAACGAGGTACCCTGTACCCTCCCTGTTCCTACTGAGACGTGTTGAAATGAGGTACCCTGTACCCTCCCTGTTCCTACTGAGACATGTTGAAACAAGGTACCCTGTACCCTCACTGTTCCTACTGAGACATGTTGAAACAAGGTACCCTGTACCCTCACTGTTCCTACTGAGACGTGTTGAAATTAAAGATCTAACTTTGTTTTTGGATACAGATCGGAAGAGAAAGGCCAAAGAACAGATTGATTCACTGACTGTTCGTCTCACCTGGAAGGCTTTGTCTCTGTTCTCTGTCAGGATGGTGATCAACTGTTGGAGTGCATAATAATAATAATGACACTGAATGATAAAATAATACTAGAATGAATACAAGAAACTGAATTATGTTCCTGAAGTGACAACAGAGTGCATTGTGGGACTTAGAAGGCTTAATTGACCCAGTTCAGTTTATTCTAATGGGTAATTTTGACCAAGCCAGTGGTCAAGGAGTACTTTGAGGCAGGACAAGTATGCCAGCATGGAGGGTTTTCTAATACAAGTACGTTCTCAACAGTAGAATCACTTATTTTGTTACATTCGGATTTGAATGGAGGCAGGCACATTTTAGGAAAAGCCAAAACGCATGGTAAAAAGAGCCACATTTATGGCTGGAAACAGATTGGGACAAAAATGAAGGAATAATTCAGAAAAATACTGGATTTATTTTAAAGACAAATCAGGCATGATGGGGATGCTGTGGAAAGTGCATCCATGAATGTGCTTTAATTGATGTGAAGGCTGGAAGGGAAAGTCATGGAGATCTAGCTATCTCTGCTCACAGTGTCGTACTGTGTGTACACAGTATTCCTCCGTCAGCAGACACAGTGGTGACCCTACCCATTAAGGAATGCTACCTCACTTCCCTATCCATTAAGGTGCAAACAGTGATGCCCAGCTAATCGACTGTTTAAATTTAGACATCCTAATCTCCTCACTGATGTGGTAATACATTGGTAATCCTTGTGGATATCCAAGCCATGTCAAACAAGACATGTCCACAAAGCAGCTGGGTAGGTACATCACTCTGCTTGAGGCCCATGCTAATTCATGGTGATACAGGACATAACGTTACAGTCTTACTCAAGTATTACAGTATACAAATTAGAGAATCTATATTGGTAGTTTGCACTACAATATGAGCCCTTCACAATGAACCGAGAAATGACGACCCTGAGAATCACAGCAGCACAATGATTGGTTGCTTTTACCTTGAAACTAGGTAATATAGAAATGAATTTTCAGTCCCTGCTGAATACATTAGTAAAACCAGTCTGTGAATAACAAAGTCTTGTCTGAATTCATCTATTCTTCAGTTACCAACAAAATACATTAGCACCTCTGTGCTGACAATATGTGGAAATAAATACATACTGTATATGTTTTCTCTCCTCAAACTGTGATTTTTTTGCTTTCTATACGCAGACGTCAATAGAAAATGGGCAGAGTTCCAGTGAATGACCAAAATATCTAAATCAATTGGTCCAATTTTGTATTAACACAACAATACCCAAGGCTATATCTCGATGGTTAGGGCTGTGATATTTCCACAGACAATGGAGTGCATGTGTCATCCTCCCTCTCTACACACAGCATCGTGATGAGCCTGCTGTGCCACTCCCAGGGTGTTGTCGTGGAGACGGCAGAGAGCAAGCGCAGAGCGAGCAGAGCGCTGGGTTTCCAGATGGAGCAGCTGTCGGGTTTCTCCTGTGGAGTGGATCTGTTGCTGCTAGAGCTTGGAACTTTACACAGTCAACATGTCTTCTTCCTTTCCTAACATGTCTCCTTTCCCTTCTCCCCTGTAACCCTGGCTCAGACAAATCTAACGGTGTCACCCCCTCCCTCCCACACACACACACACACACACACACACACTCACACTCACACACACACACACACACACACACACACACACACACACACACACACACACACACACACACACACACACACACACACACACACACACACACGGCACACACACGGGGAGTCGAGCTCAACCCTCCCATCAACTCTCACCCCCATCTCCATAGATCATGAGGCCTATGTGTTCATATCTGCAGAAGCAGCTCCACGGGGTCCCTCTCTGCAAACACGACACGCTCGTCTCCAGGAGAGCGTGGCCCAAAACTGACACTCACACCCTGCACCTCATTAATCTTCATACTATAAAAGAGTCAAGAGTTTCTCCTCATATTGTCTGTGTACAAGGTATCTCTGTGCCATTTTCCTCTTCCTAAGAACAGAATTCTGATAGGTAGAGGCCACGATAAGAACCTAGGGGGGCATCAAATATTCAAATTTGTTTTATTATTGTTACTTGCACGGATTTCATAGCACCTATTTTCATATGAACAGAATTCACCACCTTGAAGGATGAAGGTATGTTGCCACACTAAAAAGACTAGTGCATGGTGGGAATATAGATGAAAGGCAAATACATCCTATATTTGAACTTTAAATGCATTGTGGTATTTACGGAATTAACGTCTTAAGCAGCTTGTGGAATCTTCTCTCTTTTATTGCCAATACCTGCATGACCCTGCATACTGCGGGAAAGCGCAGTGTATGTCTGCAATTCTCTACGTCTGCAATTGTGTGGGAGCCAATGTATGAATTTATACATGCACACGTTTGATATATCAAGTCTTTCTCTTGTCAATAGCTTGATATCAAACACACAGTCATAATAACAAGCATGTATATTTGTGTTATCTCCTTGCAATGAGATGTGGCCTTGTTCCAAGGATATGAAGCACACTCAAAACGACACTGAAAAGGTAGATGGGTATAACAGAGTTGGTGCCCCAATTCTGTCAGCTTGTTCTCTCTGTAAGTCTTGTCTCTGTCTCTATGCAGTGCTCTGTTGCTTGGCTCGGGTGTGTGAATCAATCAATTCTCTATACGCCTGGTTTAGGATGGCCCCTGCCCTTCTAGCTTCATTGATGTTCCTGATGCATCACAGAGGAAGAGAGAGGGTTCTCATCCAGTCCTGTTCCCTGATATGAATATGACATATGACAAAAAAATGAATACATTGGGATAATAATGATTGTCACTCAACAAGCCCTACACACCAGGTAATGTCAGTAAAACCTAACCCTAATAGGGTCTCTGTGTCCATCATCAGTAAAACCTAACCCTAATAGGGTCTCTGTGTCCATCATCAGTAAAACCTAACCCTAATAGGGTCTCTGTGTCCATCATCAGTAAAATCTTAAATTCCTGATATTTATAACTGTCTACTATTAAGACATCTCATTTACAGGACAGTGTTCACTGACACAGCCAAACAAACCACTGGTGTAATGCACAAATTCAGTAACAAAGAATTTCAAAGGTCTATGACAGGGTTCCCCATTTCCAAGTTTTCTGATATTTTGTATTTTTCTTTTTTCTTTGTTGGACATAAAAGACTGTACCAGGAAATCAGCTCCAAATGATTTTATTTTTGGAAATCTGATCCCATAATAGAGAGACACATGTGATCATATACAAATGTAAGCAAGGTTTGAAATTATTATGTTTCAGTTAAATACACTGCTCAAAAAAATAAAGGGAACACTTAAACAACACAATGTAACTCCAAGTCAATCACACTTCTGTGAAATCAAACTGTCCACTTAGGAAGCAACACTGATTGACAATAAATTTCACATGCTGTTGTGCAAATGGAATAGACAAAAGGTGGAAATTATAGGCAATTAGCAAGACACCCCCAATAAAGGAGTGGTTCTGCAGGTGGTGACCACAGACCACTTCTCAGTTCCTATGCTTCCTGGCTGATGTTTTGGTCACTTTTGAATGCTGGCGGTGCTTTCACTCTAGTGGTAGCATGAGACGGAGTCTACAACCCACACAAGTGGCTCAGGTAGTGCAGCTCATCCAGGATGGCACATCAATGCGAGCTGTGGCAAGAAGGTTTGCTGTGTCTGTCAGCGTAGTGTCCAAAGCATGGAGGCGCTACCAGGAGACAGGCCAGTACATCAGGAGACGTGAAGGAGGCCGTAGGAGGGCAACAACCCAGCAGCAGGACCGCTACCTCCGCCTTTGTGCAAGGAGGAGCACTGCCAGAGCCCTGCAAAATGACCTCCAGCAGGCCACAAATGTGCATGTGTCTGCTCAAACGGTCAGAAACAGACTCCATGAGGGTGGTATGAGGGCCCGACGTCCACAGGTGGGGGTTGTGCTTACAGCCCAACACCGTGCAGGACGTTTGGCATTTGCCAGAGAACACCAAGATTGGCAAATTCGCCACTGGCGCCCTGTGCTCTTCACAGATGAAAGCAGAAGGAAGGAAGCATAGGAACTGAGAAGTGGTCTGTGGTCACCACCTGCAGAACCACTCCTTTATTGGGGGTGTCTTGCTAATTGCCTATAATTTCCACCTTTTGTCTATTCCATTTGCACAACAGCATGTGAAATTTATTGTCAATCAGTGTTGCTTCCTAAGTGGACAGTTTGATTTCACAGAAGTGTGATTGACTTGGAGTTACATTGTGTTGTTTAAGTGTTCCCTTTATTTTTTTGAGCAGTGTATTATATCTGTTTGGGCTTCTTCCGGTCAATTTGCAGTCAACAAATGATTTGTAATTATGTTCTGCCCCCCCGACCATCCGCTCAAAAAACAATTGTTGATGATCCCTGGTCTATGACATGATGTGGGCTGTAGCTGTCAGGTCTGTGATGTAAGGTTGTGAGATAATAAGACACAGTCAAATTAAGTCTTCAAATTTACATTCTCACACCCTGGGTCAAGTATGTGTTACAACAGGAACAAGTCAATGGCCCTGAAGCTGATCAACTGATTGTTCCCAAATGAAGGGAACATTTCCAATGGTGACACACACCACTCTGTGGCTTGCGAACCCCACGGGCCACGCAGTCTGAAGTCAAATTACCATTAGTCTCAGACAGGCAGCATGAGCTGAATTTATATCGTCAGCTAAGGGTCAAGAGCTGTGACCTGACTCCTATCTGGGTGGCAGACCCAAACGTCTCCAGCAGGCAAAATTACAAAGATTAACTGTCGCTCTGAGCTCAACGTCTCATAATGAATGCTACCTCACTTCCCTGGGTGCCTCCTCTGGCAGGGGGATTGACACACAAATTGATAGATTTGCCATTTAGGGGTCAGCCATTTGACGATGGGACAAGACAGCCCCGCCACTGCTTCGCACATAGCTACTGTCAGCTCTAAATCCACATTGATCTGTTGTTACCAGGGTTTTATATTATAATGTGCTCCTCTGAAAAAAAGAATAGTACATCTTAGGGAATCAATTATGTTACATTCCTCATATGTAAGAAATACATTTTTATATTTTTCTGGAACCAAGTGAATATGTGGAGTAAAGTGATAAAGAGACTAGCAATGGCTTTTCATGGGAATCAACCACAAGAACCTCAGTCGGAGGAGATAGTGAGAGATATTGATAGAGAAGATAACATAAAGTATACTCCTTTGAGGAGGGAAAGAGATATCCTAAAAAAATTGTATGGACGGCTGAACTCTGCAGGGATTGGGGAAAATACTTAAGAACCCGCACGCGCACACACACACACACACACACACACACACTATTTAGAGCTGAAGGAGAATGTGTTGGTCGTGGGCTGAAGAAAACATGCTGAGTGGTTGGAGCCAGTCACAGTACTGTACAGTACACCACAGCCTTGGAATGGATGGGCTGAGGGAGGCTTTGAAAGGAAAAGGCTCCCTCCTCCCACCTCTGAGTGGGCTCTACAAATCCCTCCATTGAAGTGAGCTTATTTTGAAACGGTACTCTCTACCGTTCCTTATGGATCCTCCACAATCCTCTTTGCACATAAAACGTCCACAATGAAGTTCTCAAAAAATAAGTTCAGTCATTAAATATAGTATTTTGACTCATAATCAATAGACTGAGACAACATTTATATTCATGGCTTAACTGATGAGGACCAGGGGTGCTATTTTCACTTTTGGTGAAAATCGTATGATTTTTAAACGGCCTCGTACTCAATTCTTGCTAGTACAATATGCATATTTTTAGTACCATTGGATAGAAAACAACCTCTAGTTTCTAAAAACGTTTGAATTTTTTCTCTGAGTCCAACAGAAGTCATTTGGCAGCACTTTCCCTGACCAGGAAGTAGAATGCAAGATGTCTATGCTCGCTTCAACGCTCTGCCTATACATGGTCATGCCACCTATGACCCGAAACACACCTCATACGCCTTCCTCTGTGTGTCAAGAGGACGTCAGAGGAGAAATTTTGTGTTTATCTTGTTCTGACGTGAAATAAGACCTATTTCTTTGACGTGACCGTCCATTTCCGGAAGTCTGAAGTGCGCGACTTTGAAGAGAGATTGTGTTTTGTTTTGCTGCCGTTTCGGATGTCAACTATCTCCGGCTCGGATTTGATTTGATAAATGAGACCATATCATCGTAATGTATGTTTTTTCAATATAGTTTAATCAGATTATTTGAATTTTTTCGGGAGTTTTGACGTGTTCCGTTGTGTGACTGTTTACTGGGAGAGATCCGTGCCACTCGACTAGTACCTGAAGTGGGAAAGGTACCATTCTGAATGGAATGAACGACTCATCTGGACTAAGGACATCTTGATCAACATTCTGATGAAAGATCAGCCAAAGTAAGGCCCAATTTATAATGTTATTTCATATATCGGTCGTGCATGTGAACTGGTCGTGGGCGCCCAGCTGGTTCTGGCTGGCGTGGCTATGCTAATTTAGCGCTACATTTTGTTTTCGCTATAAAACATTTAATAAATCTGAAATATTGTCTGGAATCACAAGAATCCTGTCTTTCAATTGCTGCACAGTATGTATTTCTCAGATATGTTTTATGATGAGTAATTAGTTATTTGACGTTGGTGTCTGTAAATGTTATGGCTGCTTTCGGTGCAATTTCTGATTGTAGCTGAAATGTAATTTATGATTTATACCATAAATATGCACATTTTTCAAAAAAAACATATGCTATACAATAAATATGTTATCAGACTGTCATCTTATGAAGTTGTTTCTTGGTTAGTGGCTATATATATCTTTATTTGGTCGAATTAGTGATAGCTAGTGACGGAGTAAAAAACTGATGGAGTTAGAAAAGTGCTCTCTTTTGCTGACGTGGTTAGCTAATAGATTTACATATTTTGTCTTCCCTGTAAAACATTTTAAAAATCGGACATGTTGGCTTGATTCACAAGATGTGTACCTTTCATATGCTGTATTGGACTTGTTAATGTGTGAAAGTTAAATATTTCTAAAAAACATTTTTTTGAATTTCGCGCTCTGCCTTTTCAGTGGAATGTGGGAGGAGTTCCGCTAGCGGAACGGGGGAGTGAGACAGGTTAAAGGAGAACCTGCAAATAAATGTAAAAATATAGCCACAAATATCAAAAACACAATGTGGGTGTATTGGATATGCCACTATGACATAACTGCTGTCTGTCAGTAACTGCCTGGGAACATAGAACCAGACGTTCTTATACATGTCTATAAGTCCCTTAGCCTCAGCTCCTCTCATTGAATCCCCATGAAATACTAGCATTACAATTTTCTGTGGCATAGAGGCTGACAAAATGCCTCACAGACAGGCAGACACTTATCCACATATCACAAAGTTGTATTAAGGGGGATATGCTTTTCAATTCTGATTCATACCATCATCAGAGAAAATGTCAAATTGGTAGAAAACTACTCCATTTGTCTTCATGTAATTTAATGGTCTGTATTCTCATATGGACTCACTTCGTCTAATTTGGTAAAAAAAAACACTTGTAAAAAAACGCCTTTGATTCATAACCCGAGGATGTGCTTTTAGACAGCTGTTTGAAAGCTTTCCAGTGTACCCTGGAAGTGGTGTTAAAAGGGACAGGATATATACGCCTTTAAAACAACCACTCAGACACCACAGGCAAACGGCCCTATTCAACCTCAAGGATGTCAGGCAGCCAGCGAAATACGTCCTGATAACAATGTCAATGGCAGATAGGATACAGAGTTGGAAATGAGGATTATAATGGTTAGTAGCAGCCTCAGAGATGACATTAATGGCTTCTGGTGAAAAGCCCCTCAATCTCATCAGCCCAGAGTGAATATCCTTTGAAAACTGAGGCATTGTGGGAGGACAGGAGGCAGGAAGGAGTCCATATTGCTGGGGCTGGGTTGGAGGAAGGGGAAGTACCCCCCTGTGTGTACTGTATGTGTGTGGGGAAAATAATTGATGTAAAACATATGCTTGCTAATTGTGCAGTTGCACCTGAGTGAATTCATGGCAGACACCCCATACAATGTCTCTGTGCCTCCTCCGTTTCAGAGAGACAGGGCGAGAGGGGGATGGGGGAGAGAGAGAAAGACAGAAACTGAGAGACAATGAGAGAGAGAAGAAGAGACAGGCGGGGGTATGGAGTGTTTAGACGTGATGGAAACAGAGGGAAAGAGGATGGAGAGAGAAGGAGAGAGAAGAAGAGAGAGACGGGGGTATGGAGTGTTTAGACGTGATGGAAACAGAGGGAGAGAGGATGGAGAGAGAAGGAGAGAGAAGAAGAGAGAGACGGGGGTATGGAGTGTTTAGACGTGATGGAAACAGAGGGAGAGAGGATGGAGAGAGAAGGAGAGAGAAGAAGAGAGAGACGGGGGTATGGAGTGTTTAGACGTGATGGAAACAGAGGGAAAGAGGATGGAGAGAGACGAAGAGAGAAGCGGGGGTATGGAGTGTTTAGATGTGATGGAAACAGAGGGAAAGAGGATGGAGAGAGCGAGAGGAGAGGATGGCTCCAAAACCCGACACAGGCAATTTCTAATTTCCACTCTTAACTATGGAGTCGTGCCTTATGGGGTGATGAGATTCATTTGATGTTCGGCCACTGTTAGCCACGGCCAGAGTGCTGGAACAACGACAGCAGCAGCAGCCGCAGCAGCTTCACTCTGCCTCAGTCACTCCAGTCAGAAACAGCCAGAGACCCACTCTGTGTCCTGTTAGCTTCACATGTAGTACCACACTCTGGGGCTCACAGTTAACACAGTACCTGATCAGAAACCCACCCATCACTACTACATCCCTGAGGGGGTACCCTCCAGGGGGTACGACCATTACAGTACAACTCATTACAGTACAATCAATCACCAGCTCACACACGTTGTTGTACACAGGGTTGTCTTATTGTACTATACTATCACTCCACACTGTTTGGGCTCCATCCCTTCAGGCCACTACACACATCTGTCTGTCCTGTGTGTTCTCTGTGTGTGTTCTCTGTGTGTGTTCTCTGTGTGTGTTCTCTGTGTTCTCTGTGTGTGTTCTCTCTCTCTCTGGCCTCTAGAACAACAACAGGAACTAATCATGACTCTTACACTGGGGCAGGGCGGAGAATGGCTAAACGTATCCATTTCATACCATATGACTGCTACTTATGGATCGATACTCCCCACTCCTCCAGAGAGAAGCCCTGGCTCCAGTCTAAAATAAAATTGTAAACACCACAGCCCCAAATGTTGCTCTCTGTGACTAATTCATTCTCTGTGCCTCTCTCTTGCTGCCTCTGAGACCATAAGTGGCTTTTTTGTGAGGGAACAGAACATTTGATTTTTACCCAATTAGAGACATAAAGTAACTCCACCCGCCACACACACGCACGCATGCACACACACACACACACGCACACATGCACGCATGCACACGCACGCATGCACGCACGCACACACGCACACACACACACATGCACACACACACACACGCACGCACGCACGCACACATACATGCACGCACACACACACCCTACAGAAAAAAAAATGGCTCGTTGATGTTACAGTATTTTACAATCGCTAGGACCCATTTCTCAATATTTAGGTCACTTTTTCAAAACTCTTCACACAGTCAGCACAACAGCAGTCTATGTGGACTAAACTATGGATCATTTGTCATTGCTTTGGCACAAAATGCATTCAATGACATTTTAATTCAAATTTCATGAATTATTTTCTCACTCAGACACAACCACCACCAAAACTCTATGTACCTACAGGCCAATTTTCACATGTTAACATAATCTTTTCAAAACTGTTAAACTGAAGTTCAAAACCTAACAACACAAAATTTAATAAGACAGCAATTTGCTACATTTCTACAGTAATACCGTATTGAAATACATTCCAAATCTAAAAAAATGAAATATTATCAAAACAGTTAGACCAACCACAGCTGATTCCCATTGTAGCTGAAACACCTACCCAGGTGTTAGTCTTTCAATTACATTACCATCCATACAAAAGGGGACATCTTAGGAATAATGCTGTACTGTAATGTAAACATGGACCCAGCCAGAGATAGAGAAGTGGCTGACAGAGGAAGAAGACTGGCTGGGAGAGGGAGAGGTAGTACGTATGTGTGATGGAAGAAGACTGAGAGGAAGATCAAGGGCTGTAATCTCAGATGAGATTAGGGCTACTATAATTAATCATGCAATAAATCATGGTCTATCAATGAGAGAGGTTGGTCTGAGAGTGCAGCCAAATCTGCAATGCTCAACAGTGGCATCTATCGTGAGAAATGTCCGGCAAAACAACAGGTAAAATGAGCATCCTGCAAGGGCATCTGACTGATCTGCACATTACAGAAGTAAATTGAGCAAAGCCTCCAAACCCACTTGTGTGTAATTGTTTTTGTATTTCTGCTTAGGACCCAACGGTTACCTCCCACAGGCGGGAGAGGTAGGATTTTCACTGCTGTGCAGGAAACTGCAATCGTTGATATGGTCATCATAAACAATGGCATAAAACTCACAGAGATTCGGGACAGAGTGTTGGCAGACAACATTACATTTGGAAATATTCACAATGTAACAATAACAACTATTTCTAGAGTCCTGAAATAACATCAAGTCAGGATGAAGCAGTTTTACACTGTCCCCTTTGAGAGGAACTCTGAACGAGTCAAGCAACTCAGGAACCAATACGTCCAGGTAAGATGACTATAAAATACAGAACTGGTTTTGAACAGAACCAAACAGGGCAGAGACACACAATGGCATGTTTTTAGGTATAATGTAAACTACCGTAATAGACTAACTCTTATGTTGCCTTGTGGATTTATTTTAGAGAGTCATGGAGATTGAAGCAAGGCAAACACCCCACATATTCATCTTTGTGGATGAGGCTGGTTTCAACTTGGCCAAAACACGGCAGCGAGGAAGGAATGTGATTGAGCCACAGTGGAAGTCCCAGGCCAGAGGGGTGACAACATCACAATGTGTGCAGCAATATCCTCTGATGGATTGCTGTTACACAAACCACTAATTGGGCCATACAACACCGAGCGTCTCATTTAATTCCTGGATGACCTCTATGGAAGAGTTGTGCCAGGTGAGGAAAGGGTTGCAGTGAGGCGAAATCGGCCAACGTTTGTAATTGTATGGGACAATGTGGCATTTCACCACTCCCATGCAGTCACAGAGTGGTTTGCAGCCCATCCCAGGATGGTGTCACTTTTCCTCCCACCTTACTCTCCATTCCTCAACCCCATAGATTAATTATTTTCCTCATGGAGGTGGAAGGTTTATGACCACCATCCACATGATCAAATGTCCCTCCTGGACGCAATGAATGCTGGATGCCTGGACATATCTGCAGAAGATTGCCAGGGATGGACCAGGCATGCCAAAATATTATTTCCTAGGTGTATTGCCAAAGATGACATAAGATGTGATGTGGATGAGAACCTGTGGTCAAATGCAGAAGACAGGGTTGACTAGCATTGCTACTGTATCTGTATCGTAGATGGTATATATACAACTTCTTGTATTTTGGAATCACTCAATGCCAAAAAATGACATAAAACACATTGAAGCATATTGAATCATGTCTGATTCATTCCTGTAACATATACTGCAGTGAATTCTAAACAGTACAGAGGTGTCATTCTTGTTTTGTAAAGACATTTTACAAAAGAAAACATTGTTCAATGCTACCTGTTGTTAGTGTTTTTTAGGTAATTGTTTTATGAGTGACAAAGTGTGCTTGTTGGGTGACAACCTTTGCTAGTGTTATGGAAGAATGAGTTGATTTGAGACATGTATGAAGTGTTTTGGTAGTTTTAGTGCAATTTGGATGTGAAATTAACTGCTGTGCCAAGCTCAAAGTTGGTTAGGAGAACTGTGTGAAGAGCTGAAAAAGTGACCTACTGTAAGTATTGAGAAATGGGTCCTAGCGATTGTAAAAAACTGTAATAGCTAATACGATCAAATATGTCTTTGTACATTTTACTAGATGGCTGACAGCTGCTGCTTCACAAGGACAGGTCTTTCCCAAGCAATTTACAAGTTTATAATTTCAAAGAAACAAAAGGGAAATGAGGTCAGTTGCTTGGAAAAGAGAGGTTGGACCAATTAACTGCATGACAAACCTCTTGTTAAAGTCCTGGCTAATTCTCATAGTGAATTGATTTACTAGATTCCACAGGTTCCTGACAATTCCCAAATCACTGCCTCTCTCTCTCTCTCTCTCTCTCTCTCTCTCTCTCTCTCTCTCTCTCTCTCTCTCTCTCTCTCTCTCTCTCTCTCTCTCTCTCTCTCTCTCTCTCTCTCTCTCTCTCTCTCTCTCTCTCTCTCCACATGAAAAAATACTACAATTTACTATAGAATTCTGTAGTAAACTGTAGTATACTGTAGAATACTATACTACACACTGTAGTATCCCTTGATCATGTGTATTACTTACTATATAATGTTGTAGAATACTGTAGAATACTATAGTAAATACTATAGTATTATCTGTGGAAAAAACACTGTAGTAAACACTACAGTACAGTCCGCAAAATTAGTATTTTTACTACAGTAAATACTACAGTATTTAATTTGTATTTACCCTTCCCATTCCCCTCCCCCATATCCCAATTTGTGCCACCCATAAGAGAGAAACCTACATGCCAAATATAGATCATATTGTGTTCCACACTGGTTATAGAAAAAAGAAGAAGCGTTGAACTATCCGTTCAGACCCCAGTCCTACCTACCTACAGGTTATGGAAATGTTGTCCTTTAAGTATTTCTCCAGTAGGTTTACTCAAGGAGAAAGCCTCCACTTCTATGTCAAATATAATAAAACATTATAGTAAATGCTACATTAATGTCTGCAAAAACACTACAGTAAATACTACATCTCTCCTCGCTCTGCCTGGCCATTGAAGTGTGCATTAGGACCACAACTTTGGTTTGGCAGCAATATGGCTTTTAGATGTCACAGTCTGCAATCTGAATTCCGAGATGGAATTTGCTGAGAGCTGAGAGTTGATGCTGCAGTCTCGTTTATTAAAACTGAGAATCTCATCGATTGTCTGTATCATCAAGGAGTAATGCCTATTATCCTCTGTCTATTGGCATCTATTATTTAATTTAATAACAGACGGGTTTATCACCCTCCATTTGTAATCTCGCTCATCATAGGGCAGGGTGGTTTCAATAGATATGTGTGTGTTTTAAAAGGAGGGGAATGATGGATCCCTCTGCTTTGACTGAGCCTTTGTTGGATTCACTGGCTGGTTATTTCTGAGTATCTGGCAGGGCCGGTGCTCTCCTCTTTCTCTCCTCTCTCTCTCCTCTCTCTCTCCTCTCTCTCTCTCTCCTCTCTCTCTCTCTCTCTCTCTCTCTCTCTCTCTCTCTCTCTCTCTCTCTCTCTCTCTCTCTCTCTCTCCTCTCTCCTCTCTTCCTCTCTCATCTCTCTCTCTCTCCTCTCTCCTCTCTCCTCTCTCCTCTCTCCTCTCTCCTCTCTCCTCTCTCCATCATGGCATGCCAGTCAGGAGATAAGCATCAGACGGCCCACTCCAATGACACCGCCACCTCCTCCCAGAGTCAGCAGATTACATTTTAGAAGTTGACAGCCTGTTATCACTCTGTGATGGCAGGAGGGCTTAATCTTTGGTCCTTCCAGGGGGGAAGAAAGGCTGAGGAGGAGTCGGTGGAGTAGGATGAGCTCAGGCCAGGGGGACTACTCCTCACTTTGTGGTCTGAGGAGTGACAGACATCTCCTGCGCCACATGGGGCGCTAAAACTCTGGAACACTTTTATTCTACTCACAGAAACCCTTGCCTTCCCTTCGGCAAATCAGACCACGACTCTAATGTCCTGATTCCTGTTTACAAACAAAAGCTCGAACAGGAAGTACCAGTGACACGCTACAAGACTGTCATGCCCACAGTGACCATACAAACGTATTCAAACCAAAAACCATGGATTACAGGCTGAGCTAAAGACTAGAGCTACCACTTTACAAGCGTGATCCAAAATGGCGTAGCAGTAAGACGTGTTTGTTTTTGTCCCGTGTAAAAATTCGTTTTTTGTATACATTTCAATATACTTCAATCTCTTTTTTCCATTTTCTGATTAAATATACCTTCCTGCAACCCGCCTCACCCAATGTGGTACGGATCTGCTACCTTATAACTGGAACCTCCATCAGGAGCTAGCCAGCTAATTAGCTACTAGCTATTTAGTCATTGTTAGCGGTCTTTACCTTTAGCTCAGACACCAGCCGCTTTAGCCCGGATAGCCCGGATAATACCAGCGCGATATCAGCCCTGAGCATATCGGACTGCTTATGTACACTACATCACCGGATTCCTGCCGCAAGCTCTGGACCATTACACCGGATCATCACAGCTAGCTAGCTGCTACCGAGTGGCTATTGTGGCTAACGCCCTTGTCCAGAAGCATGCACCAGTTAACCTCGAGCTAGCCCTATCCCCCGGCTAGCAAACTAAGTACACCAACTACAATACCTCTCTTGCCAATTGGCCTGGACCCTTTGTCGACACTTAGCCCCGCCGATCCATCACGACTGGTCTGCTGACGATGTCAATGACAGCCTAGGAACAGTGGGTTAACTGCTTTGTTCAGGGGCAGAACAAAATTTTTACCTTGTCAGCTCAGGGATTCGATCTTGCAACCTTTCGGTTACTAGTCCAACACTCTAACCACTAGGCTACTTGCCGCCCCAGCTGTTGACCCGTTGTTGTCTTACCCTTTGTTGTCTTAGCTCTCCCAATAAACACATGTGATTGCTTTATGCCTCTCTCTAATGTCAATATGCCTTGTATACTGTTGTTTAGGGTAGCTCTCATTGTTTTATTTTACTGCAGAGCCCCTAGTCCTGCTCAACATGCCTCAGATAGCTTCTTTGTCCCACCCCCCACACATGCGGAGACCACACCTAGCTTAGCTGGTGCCTCCAGAGATGCAACCTCTCTCATCGTCACTCAATGCCTAGGTTTACCTCCACTGTACTCGCACCCTACCATACCTACCATGTCTGTACATTATGCCCTGAATCTATCCTACCACGCCCAGAAATCTGCTCCTTTAATTCTCTGTTCCCAACGCACTTGACAACCAGTTCTTATAGCCTTTAGCCGTATCCTCATCCTACTGCTCCTCTGTTCCTCTGGTGATGTAGAGGTTAATCCAGGCCCTGTGAGTCCCCAGGCACTCTCATTTGTTGACTTGTGTAACCGTAAAAGCCTTGGGTTCATGCATGTTAACATCAGAAGCCTCCTCCCTAAGTTTGCTTTATTCACTGCTTTAGCACACTCCGCCAACCCTGGTGTCCCAGCCGTGTCTGAATCCTGGCTTAGGAAGGCTACCAAAAATTCTGAAATTTCCATCCCCAATTACAGCATTTTTCATCAAGATAGAACTGCTAAAGGGGGCAGAGTTGTATTTCTATTGTAGAGATAGCCTGCAGAGTTCTGTCATATTATCAAGGTCTATGCCCAAACACTTAGAGCTAATTCTTTTAAAAATCCATCTCGACAGAAATTAGTCCCCCACTGTTGCCGCTTGTTATAGACCCCCCCTCAGCTCCCAGCTGTGCCCTGGACACCATATGTGAATTGATTGCCCCCCATCTATCGTCAGAGTTCGTACTGTTAGGTGACCTAAACTGGGATATGCTTAACACCCCAGCCGTCCTTCAATCTAAGCTAGATGCCCTCAATCTCCCACAAATGATCAAGGAACCTACCAGGTACAACCCCAAATCCGTAAACATGGGCACCCTCATAGATATCATCCTGACCAACTTGCTCTCTAAATACACCTCTGCTGTTTTCAACCAGGATCTCAGCGATCACTGCCTCATTGCCTGCGTCCGTAATGGGTCCGCGGTCAAACGACAACCCCTCATCACTGTCAAACTCTCCCTAAAACACTTCTGCGAGCAGGCCTTTCTAATCGACCTGGCCCGGGTATCCTGGAAGGGTAATGACCTCAACCCGTCAGTAGAGGAAGCCTGGTTGTTCTTTAAAAGTGCTTTCCTCACCATCTTAAATAAGCATCCCCCTTTCAAAAAATATAGAACTAAGAACAGATATAGCCCCTGGTTCACTAGAGACTTGACTGCTCTTGACCAGCACAAAAACAACCTGTGGCGTACTGCACTAGCATTGAATAGTCCCCGCGATATGCAACTTTTCAGGGAAGTCAGGAACCAATATACAATCTAAAACAAAAATCCAGAAAATCACATTGTATGATTTTTAAGTAATTAATTTGCATTTTATTGCATGACATAAGTATTTGATCACCTACCAACCAGTAAGAATTCCGGCTCTCACAGACCTGTTAGTTTTTCTTTAAGAAGCCCTCCTGGTCTCCACTCATTACCTGTATTAACTGCACCTGTTTGAACTCGTTACCTGTATAAAAGACACCTGTCCACACACTCAATCAAACAGACTCCAACCTCTCCACAATGGCCAAGACCAGAGAGCTGTGTAAGGACATCAGGGATAAAATTGTAGACCTGCACAGGGCTGGGATGGGCTACAGTACAATAGGCAAGCAGCATGGTGAGAAGGCAACAACTGTTGGCGCAATTATTGCCCAGAACTACACGGCAGGACCTGGTCAATGACCTGAAGAGAGCTGGGACCACAGTCTCAAAGAAAACCATTAGTAACACACTACGCCGTCATGGATTAAAATCCTGCAGCGCACGCAAGGTCCCCCTGCTCAAGCCAGCGCATGTCCAGGCCCGTCTGAAGTTTGCCAATGACCATCTGGATGATCCAGAGGAGGAATGGGAGAAGGTCATGTGGTCTGATGAGACAAAAATAGAGCTTTTTGGTCTAAACTCCACTCGCCGTGTTTGGAGGAAGAAGAAGGATGAGTACAACCCCAAGAACACCATCCCAACCGTGAAGCATGGAGGTGGAAACATCATTCTTTGGGGATGCTTTTCTGCAAAGGGGACAGGACGACTGCACCGTATTGAGGGGAGGGTGGATGGGGCCATGTATCGCGAGATCTTGGCCAACAACCTCCTTCCCTCAGTAAGAGCATTGAAGATGGGTCGTGGCTGGGTCTTCCAGCATGACAACGACCCGAAACACACAGCCAGGGCAACTAAGGAGTGGCTCCGTAAGAAGCATCTCAAGGTCCTGGAGTGGCCTAGCCAGTCTCCAGACCTGAACCCAATAGAAAATCTTTGGAGGGAGCTGAAAGTCCGTATTGCCCAGCGACAGCCCCGAAACCTGACGGATCTGGAGAGGGTCTGTATGGAGGAGTGGGCCAAAATCCCTGCTGCAGTGTGTGCAAACCTGGTAAAAAACTACAGGAAACGTATGATCTCTGTAATTGCAAATAAAGGTTTCTGTACCAAATATTAAGTTCTGCTTTTCTGATGTATCAAATACTTATGTCATGCAATAAAATGCAAATTAATTACTTAAAAATCATAGAATGTGATTTTCTGGATTTTTGTTTTAGATTCCGTCTCTCACAGTTGAAGTGTACCTATGATAAAAATGACAGACCTCTACATGCTTTGTAAGTAGGAAAACCTGCAAAATCGGCAGTGTATCAAATACTTGTTCTCCCCACTGTACACAGTCAGTTAGGAAAGCAAGGCTACCTTTTTCAAACAGAAATTTGCATCCGGCAGCACTAATTCCAAAAAGCTTTGGGACACTGTAAAATCCGTGGAGAGTAAGAGCACCTACTCCCAGCTGCCCACTGCACTGAGGCTAGGAAACACTGTCCACCGATAAATCCATGATAATCAAGAATTTCAATAAGCATTTCTCTACGGTTGGCCATGCTCTCCACCTGGCTACCCCAACCCCGGCCAACAGCTCTGCACCCCCCGCAGCAACTGGTCCAAGCCCCCCCCGCTTCTCCTTCATCCAAATCCAGACAGCTGATTTTCTGATAGAGCTGCAAAAACTGGATCCCTACAAATCAGCTGGGCTAGACAATCTGGACCCTCTCTTCCTAAAACGATCCGCCGCTATTGTTGCAACCCCTATTACTAGTCTGTTCAACCTCTCTTTCATATCGTCGGAGATTCCTAAAGATTGGAAATCGGCCACGGTCATCCCCCTCTTCAAAGGGGGAGACACTCTAGACCCAAAATGTTACAGACCTTTATCCATCCTGCCCTGCCTTTTTAAAGTCTTCAAAAGCCAAGTGAACAAACAGATCACCGACCATTTCAAATCCCACCGTACGTTCTCCGCTATGCAATCCGGTTTCCGAGCTCGTCATGGGTGCACCTCAGCCACGCTCAAGGTCCTAAACGATATCATAACTGCCATCGATAAAAGACAGTACTGTGCAGCTGTCTTCATCAACCTGGCCAAGGCTTTCGACTGTCAATCACCGTATTCTTATCGGCAGAGTCAACAGCCTTGGTATCTCTAATGACTGCCTCGCCTGGTTCACTAACTACTTCTCAGATAGAGTTCAGTGTGTCAAATCGGAGGACCTGTTGTCTGGACTTCTGGCAGTCTCTATGGGGGTGCCACAGGGTTCAATTCTTGGGCCTACTCTCTTCTCAGTATATATCAAGGATGTCGCTCTTGCTGCGGGTGATTCTTTGATTCACCTCTACGCAGATGACACCATTCTGTATACATCTGGCTCTTCTTTGGACACTGTGTTAACAAACCTCCAAACGAGCTTCAATGCCCTACAACACTCCTTCCGTGGCCACCAACTGCTCTTAAATGCTAGTAAAACGAAATGCATGCTCTTCAACTGATCGCTGCCCGCACCCTCCCGCCTGAATAGCATCACTACTCTGGACGGGTCTAACTTAGAATATGTGGAATAAATACCTAACTATAAATACCTAGGTGTCTGGCTAGACTGTAAACTCTCCTTCCAGACTCATACTAAGCATCTCCAATCCAAAATTAAATCTAGAATTGGCTTCCTATTTCGCAACAAAGCCTCCTTCACTTATAATGCCAAACATACCCTCGTAAAACTGACTATCCTACCGATCCTTGACTTCGGCGATGTCATTTACAAAATAGCCTCCAACCCTCTACTCAGCAAATTGGATGCAGTCTATCACAGTGTCATCCATTTTATCACCAAAGCCCCATATACTACCCACCACTGCGACCTGTATGCTCTCGTTGGCTGGTCCTCGCTACAGATTCGTCGCCAAACCCACTGGCTCCAGATCATCTATAAGTCTTTGCTAGGTAAAGCCCCGCCTTATCTCAGCTCACTGGTCACCATAGCAACACCCACCCGTAGCACGCGCTCCAGCAGGTATATGTCACTGGTCATCCCCAAAGCCAACACCTCCTTTGGCCACCTTTCCTTCCAGTTCTTTGCTGCCAATGACTGGAACGGATTGCAAAAATCACTGAAGTTGGAGACTTATATCTCCCTCACTAACTTTAGGCATCAGCTGTCAGAGCAGCTTACCGATCGCTGCAGCTGTACACAGCCCATCTGTAAATAGCCAATCCAACCAACTACCTACCTCATCCCATATTTGTTTTTGTTTTTCTGCTCTTTTGCACACCAGTATTTTTACTTGCACATCCTCACCTGCACATCTATCACTCCAGTGTTAATTGCTAAATTGTAATTACTTCGCCACTATGGCCTATTTATTGCCTTACCTCCTTACTTCATTTGCACACACTGTACACAGATTTTTCTATTGTGTTATTGACTGTACGTTTGTTTATCAAATCAAATCAAATCAAATCTTATTTGTCACATACACATGGTTAGCAGATGTTAATGCGAGTGTAGCGAAATGCTTATGCTTCTAGTTCCCGACAATGCAGTAATAACCAACGAGTAATCTAACCTAACAATTTCACAACAGCTACCTTATACACACAAGTGTAAAGGGATGAAGAATATGTACATAAAGATATATGAATGAGTGATGGTACAGAACGGCATAGGCAAGATGCAGTAGATGGTATCGAGTACAGTATATACATATGAGATGAGTAATGTAGGATATGTAAACATTATATTAAGTGGCATTGTTTCAAGTGGCTAGTGATACATGTATTACATAAAGATGGCAAGATGCAGTAGGTGGTATAGAGTACAGTATATACATATGAGATGCACAGGCAAAATCTGGTTCAGTTTGCTTTCCAACAGACACTGGGAGATGAATTCACCTTTCAGCAGGGCAATAACCTAAAACACAAGGCCAAATCTACAAGGCCAAATCCTGAGTGACCGAGTTACAGTTTTTACTTACAGTTGAAGTCTGAAGTTTACATACACCTTAGCCAAATACATTTCAACTCAGTTTTTCACAATTCCTGACATGTAATCCTAGTAAAAATTCCCTGTCTTTTGTGCCGTTAGGATCACCACTGTATTTTAAGAATGTGAAATGTCAGAATAATAGTAGAGAGAATTATTTATTTCAGCTTTAATTTATTTCATCACATTCCTAGTGGGTCATAAGTTTACATACACTCAATTAGTATTTGGCAGCGTTGCCTTTAAATTGTTAAACGTTTCGGGTAGCCTTCCACAAGCTTCCCACAATAAGTTGGGTGAATTGTGGCCCATTCCTCCTGACAGAGCTGGTGTAACTGAGTCAGGTTTGTAGGCCTCCTTGCTCGCACATGCTTTTTCAGTTCTGCCCACAACTTTTCTATAGGATTGAGCTCAGGGCTTTGTGATGGCAACTCCAATACCTTGACTTTGTTGTCCTTAAGCCATTTTGCCACAACTTTGGAAGTATGCTTGGGGTCATTGTCCATTTGGAAGACCCATTTGCGATCAAGCTTTAACTTCCTGACTGGTGTCTTGAGATGCTGCTTCAACATATCCACATAATTTGCCTGCCTCATGATGCCATATATTTTGTGAAGTGCACCAGTCCCTCCTGCAGCAAAGCACCCCCACAGCATGATGCTGCCACCCCCGTGCTTCACGGTTGGGATGGTGGTCTTCGGCTTGCAAGCATCCCCCTTTTTGCTCCAAACATAACGATGGTCATTATGGCCAAACAGTTCTATTTTTGTTTCATCAGACCAGAGGACATTTCTCCAAAAAGTACGATCTTTGTCTCCATGTGCAGTTGCAAACCGTAGTCTGTTTTTTTTATGGCGGTTTTGGAGCAGTGGCTTCTTCCTTGCTGAGCGGCCTTTCAGGTTATGTCGATATAGGACTCGTTTTACTGTGGATATAGATACTTTTGTACCTGTTTCCTCCAGCATCTTCACACGGTCCTTTGCTGTTGTTCTGGGATTGATTTGCTCTTTTTGCACCAAAGTACGTTCATCTCTAGGAAACAGAACACGTCTCCTTCCTGAGCGGTATGACGGCTGCGTGGTCCCATGGTGTTTATACTTGCGTACTATTGCTTGTACAGATGAACGTGGTCCCTTCAGGCGTTTGGAAATGGCTCCCAAGGATGAACCAGACTTGTGGAGGTCTACAATTTTAGCTGATAGCTTTTGATTTCCCCATGATGTCAAGCAAAGAGGCACTGAGTTTGAAGGTAGGCCTTGAAATACATACACAGGTACACCTCCAATTGACTCAAATTATGTCAATTAGCCTATCAGAAGCTTCTAAAACCATTACATCATTTTCTGTTTAAAGGCACAGTTGTTTAAAGGCACAGTCAACTTAGTGTATGTAAACTTCTGACCCACTGGAATTGTGATACAGTGGATTATAAGTGAAATAATATGTATGTAAACAATTGTTGGAAAAATGACTTGTGTCATGCACAAAGTAGATGTCCCAACCGACTTGCCAAAACTATAGTTGTTAACAAGAAATCTGTGGAGTGGTTGAAAAACAAGTTTTAATGACTCCCACCTAAGTGTATGTAAACTTCTGACTTCAACTGTATGTACAGCACCAGTCAAAAGTTTGGACAAACCTAGTCATTCCAGGGTTTTTATTTATTGTTAATATTTTCTACATTGTAGAATAATAATAAAGACATCAAATCTATGAAATAACACATATGGAATAATGTAGTAACCAAAAAAGTGTTAAACAAATCAAACTATATTTTATATTTGAGATTCTTCAAAGTAGCCACCCTTTGACTTGATGACAGCTTTGCACACTCTTGGCATTCTCTCAACCAGCTTCATGAGGTAGTCACCTGGAATGCATTTCAATTAAGGTGTGCCTTGTTAAAAGTTAATTTGTGGTATTTATTTCCTTCTTAATGCCTTCTAGCGAATCAGTTGTGTTGTGACAAGGTAGGGGTGGTATACAGAAGATGGCCCTATTTGGTATAAGACCAAGTTCATATTATGGCAAGAACAGCTCAAATAAGCAAAGAGAAACGACAGTCCTTACTTTAAGACGAAGTTCAGTCAATACGTAAAATTTCAAGAACTTTGAAAGTTTCTTCAAGTGCAGTCGCAAAAACCATAAAGCGCTATAATAAAACTGGCTCTCATGAGGACCGCTACAGGAAAGGAAGAACTAGAGTTACCTCTGCTGCAGAGGATACATTCATTACACCGTACCCAAACTGGCCGCGCGCGTGCGCCATCATGCACCATCGTGCGCAAATTGATTTTGTCCCCCCACACCAAACGCGATCACGACACGCAGGTTGAAATATCAAAACAAACTCTGAACTAATTATATTATTTTGGGGACAGGTCGAAAAGCATTAAACATTTATGGCAATTTAGCTACCTAGCTTGCAGTTGCTAGCTAATTTGTCCTGGGATATAAACGTTGAGTTGTTATTTTACCTGAAATGCACAAGGTCTTCTACTCCGACATTTAATCCACACATGAAACGGCCAACTGAATCATTTCTGGTCATCTCTCCTCCTTCCAGGTTTTTTATTCTTTGGACTTTATATGGCGATTGACATCTAACTTTCATAGTTACCACGATGACCAACCGAACTCAGTTCATCTTTCAATCACCTACGTGGGTATAACCAATGAGGAGATGGCACGTGGGTTTCTGCTTCTATAAACCAATGAGGAGATGGGAGATGCAGGACTTGCACCGCGTTTAGCGTCACACATAGTTCTGACTTCGATTTTAGCACTTGGCAACACAGACGCTCATTGGCACGCGAGAGCAATGTCGGTGCAATAATTGAATAACATGTATGTTTAAATTTAATTTGCAACACTCGCGCACGCGACGCGAGGTGTGTGGTCAGCATGTTAGAGTTACCAGCCTCAGATTGCAGCGCAAATAAATACTTCACAGAGTTCAAGTAACAGACACATCTCAACATCAACTGTTCAGAGGAGACTGCGTGAATCAGGCCTTCGTGGTCGAATTGCTGCCAAGAAACCACTACTAAGAAAACACCAATAAGAAGAAGAGATTTTTGTCCAGAAGCATGCACCAGTTAACCTCGAGCTAGCCCTATCCCCCGGCTAGCAAACTAAGTACACCAACTACAATACCTCTCTTGCCAATTGGCCTGGACCCTTTGTCGACACTTAGCCCCGCCGATCCATCACGACTGGTCTGCTGACGATGTCAATGACAGCCTAGGAACAGTGGGTTAACTGCTTTGTTCAGGGGCAGAACAAAATTTTTACCTTGTCAGCTCAGGGATTCGATCTTGCAACCTTTCGGTTACTAGTCCAACACTCTAACCACTAGGCTACTTGCCGCCCCAGCTGTTGACCCGTTGTTGTCTTACCCTTTGTTGTCTTAGCTCTCCCAATAAACACATGTGATTGCTTTATGCCTCTCTCTAATGTCAATATGCCTTGTATACTGTTGTTTAGGGTAGCTCTCATTGTTTTATTTTACTGCAGAGCCCCTAGTCCTGCTCAACATGCCTCAGATAGCTTCTTTGTCCCACCCCCCACACATGCGGAGACCACACCTAGCTTAGCTGGTGCCTCCAGAGATGCAACCTCTCTCATCGTCACTCAATGCCTAGGTTTACCTCCACTGTACTCGCACCCTACCATACCTACCATGTCTGTACATTATGCCCTGAATCTATCCTACCACGCCCAGAAATCTGCTCCTTTAATTCTCTGTTCCCAACGCACTTGACAACCAGTTCTTATAGCCTTTAGCCGTATCCTCATCCTACTGCTCCTCTGTTCCTCTGGTGATGTAGAGGTTAATCCAGGCCCTGTGAGTCCCCAGGCACTCTCATTTGTTGACTTGTGTAACCGTAAAAGCCTTGGGTTCATGCATGTTAACATCAGAAGCCTCCTCCCTAAGTTTGCTTTATTCACTGCTTTAGCACACTCCGCCAACCCTGGTGTCCCAGCCGTGTCTGAATCCTGGCTTAGGAAGGCTACCAAAAATTCTGAAATTTCCATCCCCAATTACAGCATTTTTCATCAAGATAGAACTGCTAAAGGGGGCAGAGTTGTATTTCTATTGTAGAGATAGCCTGCAGAGTTCTGTCATATTATCAAGGTCTATGCCCAAACACTTAGAGCTAATTCTTTTAAAAATCCATCTCGACAGAAATTAGTCCCCCACTGTTGCCGCTTGTTATAGACCCCCCCTCAGCTCCCAGCTGTGCCCTGGACACCATATGTGAATTGATTGCCCCCCATCTATCGTCAGAGTTCGTACTGTTAGGTGACCTAAACTGGGATATGCTTAACACCCCAGCCGTCCTTCAATCTAAGCTAGATGCCCTCAATCTCCCACAAATGATCAAGGAACCTACCAGGTACAACCCCAAATCCGTAAACATGGGCACCCTCATAGATATCATCCTGACCAACTTGCTCTCTAAATACACCTCTGCTGTTTTCAACCAGGATCTCAGCGATCACTGCCTCATTGCCTGCGTCCGTAATGGGTCCGCGGTCAAACGACAACCCCTCATCACTGTCAAACTCTCCCTAAAACACTTCTGCGAGCAGGCCTTTCTAATCGACCTGGCCCGGGTATCCTGGAAGGGTAATGACCTCAACCCGTCAGTAGAGGAAGCCTGGTTGTTCTTTAAAAGTGCTTTCCTCACCATCTTAAATAAGCATCCCCCTTTCAAAAAATATAGAACTAAGAACAGATATAGCCCCTGGTTCACTAGAGACTTGACTGCTCTTGACCAGCACAAAAACAACCTGTGGCGTACTGCACTAGCATTGAATAGTCCCCGCGATATGCAACTTTTCAGGGAAGTCAGGAACCAATATACAATCTAAAACAAAAATCCAGAAAATCACATTGTATGATTTTTAAGTAATTAATTTGCATTTTATTGCATGACATAAGTATTTGATCACCTACCAACCAGTAAGAATTCCGGCTCTCACAGACCTGTTAGTTTTTCTTTAAGAAGCCCTCCTGGTCTCCACTCATTACCTGTATTAACTGCACCTGTTTGAACTCGTTACCTGTATAAAAGACACCTGTCCACACACTCAATCAAACAGACTCCAACCTCTCCACAATGGCCAAGACCAGAGAGCTGTGTAAGGACATCAGGGATAAAATTGTAGACCTGCACAAGGCTGGGATGGGCTACAGTACAATAGGCAAGCAGCATGGTGAGAAGGCAACAACTGTTGGCGCAATTATTGCCCAGAACTACACGGCAGGACCTGGTCAATGACCTGAAGAGAGCTGGGACCACAGTCTCAAAGAAAACCATTAGTAACACACTACGCCGTCATGGATTAAAATCCTGCAGCGCACGCAAGGTCCCCCTGCTCAAGCCAGCGCATGTCCAGGCCCGTCTGAAGTTTGCCAATGACCATCTGGATGATCCAGAGGAGGAATGGGAGAAGGTCATGTGGTCTGATGAGACAAAAATAGAGCTTTTTGGTCTAAACTCCACTCGCCGTGTTTGGAGGAAGAAGAAGGATGAGTACAACCCCAAGAACACCATCCCAACCGTGAAGCATGGAGGTGGAAACATCATTCTTTGGGGATGCTTTTCTGCAAAAGGGACAGGACGACTGCACCGTATTGAGGGGAGGGTGGATGGGGCCATGTATCGCGAGATCTTGGCCAACAACCTCCTTCCCTCAGTAAGAGCATTGAAGATGGGTCGTGGCTGGGTCTTCCAGCATGA
The DNA here is from genome assembly GCF_045679555.1 of Salvelinus alpinus. Lineage (NCBI taxonomy): Eukaryota > Metazoa > Chordata > Actinopteri > Salmoniformes > Salmonidae > Salvelinus > Salvelinus alpinus. The sequence continues at coordinate 28,777,370 of NC_092090.1, forward strand.
CAACGACCCGAAACACACAGCCAGGGCAACTAAGGAGTGGCTCCGTAAGAAGCATCTCAAGGTCCTGGAGTGGCCTAGCCAGTCTCCAGACCTGAACCCAATAGAAAATCTTTGGAGGGAGCTGAAAGTCCGTATTGCCCAGCGACAGCCCCGAAACCTGACGGATCTGGAGAAGGTCTGTATGGAGGAGTGGGCCAAAATCCCTGCTGCAGTGTGTGCAAACCTGGTAAAGAACTACAGGAAACGTATGATCTCTGTAATTGCAAATAAAGGTTTCTGTACCAAATATTAAGTTCTGCTTTTCTGATGTATCAAATACTTATGTCATGCAATAAAATGCAAATTAATTACTTAAAAATCATAGAATGTGATTTTCTGGATTTTTGTTTTAGATTCCGTCTCTCACAGTTGAAGTGTACCTATGATAAAAAAATTGCAAACCTCTACATGCTTTGTAAGTAGGAAAACCTGCAAAATCGGCAGTGTATCAAATACTTGTTCTCCCCACTGTACACAGTCAGTTAGGAAAGCAAGGCTACCTTTTTCAAACAGAAATTTGCATCCGGCAGCACTAATTCCAAAAAGCTTTGGGACACTGTAAAATCCGTGGAGAGTAAGAGCACCTACTCCCAGCTGCCCACTGCACTGAGGCTAGGAAACACTGTCCACCGATAAATCCATGATAATCAAGAATTTCAATAAGCATTTCTCTACGGTTGGCCATGCTCTCCACCTGGCTACCCCAACCCCGGCCAACAGCTCTGCACCCCCCGCAGCAACTGGTCCAAGCCCCCCCCGCTTCTCCTTCATCCAAATCCAGACAGCTGATTTTCTGATAGAGCTGCAAAAACTGGATCCCTACAAATCAGCTGGGCTAGACAATCTGGACCCTCTCTTCCTAAAACGATCCGCCGCTATTGTTGCAACCCCTATTACTAGTCTGTTCAACCTCTCTTTCATATCGTCGGAGATTCCTAAAGATTGGAAATCGGCCACGGTCATCCCCCTCTTCAAAGGGGGAGACACTCTAGACCCAAAATGTTACAGACCTTTATCCATCCTGCCCTGCCTTTTTAAAGTCTTCAAAAGCCAAGTGAACAAACAGATCACCGACCATTTCAAATCCCACCGTACGTTCTCCGCTATGCAATCCGGTTTCCGAGCTCGTCATGGGTGCACCTCAGCCACGCTCAAGGTCCTAAACGATATCATAACTGCCATCGATAAAAGACAGTACTGTGCAGCTGTCTTCATCAACCTGGCCAAGGCTTTCGACTGTCAATCACCGTATTCTTATCGGCAGAGTCAACAGCCTTGGTATCTCTAATGACTGCCTCGCCTGGTTCACTAACTACTTCTCAGATAGAGTTCAGTGTGTCAAATCGGAGGACCTGTTGTCTGGACTTCTGGCAGTCTCTATGGGGGTGCCACAGGGTTCAATTCTTGGGCCTACTCTCTTCTCAGTATATATCAAGGATGTCGCTCTTGCTGCGGGTGATTCTTTGATTCACCTCTACGCAGATGACACCATTCTGTATACATCTGGCTCTTCTTTGGACACTGTGTTAACAAACCTCCAAACGAGCTTCAATGCCCTACAACACTCCTTCCGTGGCCACCAACTGCTCTTAAATGCTAGTAAAACGAAATGCATGCTCTTCAACTGATCGCTGCCCGCACCCTCCCGCCTGAATAGCATCACTACTCTGGACGGGTCTAACTTAGAATATGTGGAATAAATACCTAACTATAAATACCTAGGTGTCTGGCTAGACTGTAAACTCTCCTTCCAGACTCATACTAAGCATCTCCAATCCAAAATTAAATCTAGAATTGGCTTCCTATTTCGCAACAAAGCCTCCTTCACTTATAATGCCAAACATACCCTCGTAAAACTGACTATCCTACCGATCCTTGACTTCGGCGATGTCATTTACAAAATAGCCTCCAACCCTCTACTCAGCAAATTGGATGCAGTCTATCACAGTGTCATCCATTTTATCACCAAAGCCCCATATACTACCCACCACTGCGACCTGTATGCTCTCGTTGGCTGGTCCTCGCTACAGATTCGTCGCCAAACCCACTGGCTCCAGATCATCTATAAGTCTTTGCTAGGTAAAGCCCCGCCTTATCTCAGCTCACTGGTCACCATAGCAACACCCACCCGTAGCACGCGCTCCAGCAGGTATATGTCACTGGTCATCCCCAAAGCCAACACCTCCTTTGGCCACCTTTCCTTCCAGTTCTTTGCTGCCAATGACTGGAACGGATTGCAAAAATCACTGAAGTTGGAGACTTATATCTCCCTCACTAACTTTAGGCATCAGCTGTCAGAGCAGCTTACCGATCGCTGCAGCTGTACACAGCCCATCTGTAAATAGCCAATCCAACCAACTACCTACCTCATCCCATATTTGTTTTTGTTTTTCTGCTCTTTTGCACACCAGTATTTTTACTTGCACATCCTCACCTGCACATCTATCACTCCAGTGTTAATTGCTAAATTGTAATTACTTCGCCACTATGGCCTATTTATTGCCTTACCTCCTTACTTCATTTGCACACACTGTACACAGATTTTTCTATTGTGTTATTGACTGTACGTTTGTTTATCAAATCAAATCAAATCAAATCTTATTTGTCACATACACATGGTTAGCAGATGTTAATGCGAGTGTAGCGAAATGCTTATGCTTCTAGTTCCCGACAATGCAGTAATAACCAACGAGTAATCTAACCTAACAATTTCACAACAGCTACCTTATACACACAAGTGTAAAGGGATGAAGAATATGTACATAAAGATATATGAATGAGTGATGGTACAGAACGGCATAGGCAAGATGCAGTAGATGGTATCGAGTACAGTATATACATATGAGATGAGTAATGTAGGATATGTAAACATTATATTAAGTGGCATTGTTTCAAGTGGCTAGTGATACATGTATTACATAAAGATGGCAAGATGCAGTAGGTGGTATAGAGTACAGTATATACATATGAGATGCACAGGCAAAATCTGGTTCAGTTTGCTTTCCAACAGACACTGGGAGATGAATTCACCTTTCAGCAGGGCAATAACCTAAAACACAAGGCCAAATCTACAAGGCCAAATCCTGAGTGACCGAGTTACAGTTTTTACTTACAGTTGAAGTCTGAAGTTTACATACACCTTAGCCAAATACATTTCAACTCAGTTTTTCACAATTCCTGACATGTAATCCTAGTAAAAATTCCCTGTCTTTTGTGCCGTTAGGATCACCACTGTATTTTAAGAATGTGAAATGTCAGAATAATAGTAGAGAGAATTATTTATTTCAGCTTTAATTTATTTCATCACATTCCTAGTGGGTCATAAGTTTACATACACTCAATTAGTATTTGGCAGCGTTGCCTTTAAATTGTTAAACGTTTCGGGTAGCCTTCCACAAGCTTCCCACAATAAGTTGGGTGAATTGTGGCCCATTCCTCCTGACAGAGCTGGTGTAACTGAGTCAGGTTTGTAGGCCTCCTTGCTCGCACATGCTTTTTCAGTTCTGCCCACAACTTTTCTATAGGATTGAGCTCAGGGCTTTGTGATGGCAACTCCAATACCTTGACTTTGTTGTCCTTAAGCCATTTTGCCACAACTTTGGAAGTATGCTTGGGGTCATTGTCCATTTGGAAGACCCATTTGCGATCAAGCTTTAACTTCCTGACTGGTGTCTTGAGATGCTGCTTCAACATATCCACATAATTTGCCTGCCTCATGATGCCATATATTTTGTGAAGTGCACCAGTCCCTCCTGCAGCAAAGCACCCCCACAGCATGATGCTGCCACCCCCGTGCTTCACGGTTGGGATGGTGGTCTTCGGCTTGCAAGCATCCCCCTTTTTGCTCCAAACATAACGATGGTCATTATGGCCAAACAGTTCTATTTTTGTTTCATCAGACCAGAGGACATTTCTCCAAAAAGTACGATCTTTGTCTCCATGTGCAGTTGCAAACCGTAGTCTGTTTTTTTTATGGCGGTTTTGGAGCAGTGGCTTCTTCCTTGCTGAGCGGCCTTTCAGGTTATGTCGATATAGGACTCGTTTTACTGTGGATATAGATACTTTTGTACCTGTTTCCTCCAGCATCTTCACACGGTCCTTTGCTGTTGTTCTGGGATTGATTTGCTCTTTTTGCACCAAAGTACGTTCATCTCTAGGAAACAGAACACGTCTCCTTCCTGAGCGGTATGACGGCTGCGTGGTCCCATGGTGTTTATACTTGCGTACTATTGCTTGTACAGATGAACGTGGTCCCTTCAGGCGTTTGGAAATGGCTCCCAAGGATGAACCAGACTTGTGGAGGTCTACAATTTTAGCTGATAGCTTTTGATTTCCCCATGATGTCAAGCAAAGAGGCACTGAGTTTGAAGGTAGGCCTTGAAATACATACACAGGTACACCTCCAATTGACTCAAATTATGTCAATTAGCCTATCAGAAGCTTCTAAAACCATTACATCATTTTCTGTTTAAAGGCACAGTTGTTTAAAGGCACAGTCAACTTAGTGTATGTAAACTTCTGACCCACTGGAATTGTGATACAGTGGATTATAAGTGAAATAATATGTATGTAAACAATTGTTGGAAAAATGACTTGTGTCATGCACAAAGTAGATGTCCCAACCGACTTGCCAAAACTATAGTTGTTAACAAGAAATCTGTGGAGTGGTTGAAAAACAAGTTTTAATGACTCCCACCTAAGTGTATGTAAACTTCTGACTTCAACTGTATGTACAGCACCAGTCAAAAGTTTGGACAAACCTAGTCATTCCAGGGTTTTTATTTATTGTTAATATTTTCTACATTGTAGAATAATAATAAAGACATCAAATCTATGAAATAACACATATGGAATAATGTAGTAACCAAAAAAGTGTTAAACAAATCAAACTATATTTTATATTTGAGATTCTTCAAAGTAGCCACCCTTTGACTTGATGACAGCTTTGCACACTCTTGGCATTCTCTCAACCAGCTTCATGAGGTAGTCACCTGGAATGCATTTCAATTAAGGTGTGCCTTGTTAAAAGTTAATTTGTGGTATTTATTTCCTTCTTAATGCCTTCTAGCGAATCAGTTGTGTTGTGACAAGGTAGGGGTGGTATACAGAAGATGGCCCTATTTGGTATAAGACCAAGTTCATATTATGGCAAGAACAGCTCAAATAAGCAAAGAGAAACGACAGTCCTTACTTTAAGACGAAGTTCAGTCAATACGTAAAATTTCAAGAACTTTGAAAGTTTCTTCAAGTGCAGTCGCAAAAACCATAAAGCGCTATAATAAAACTGGCTCTCATGAGGACCGCTACAGGAAAGGAAGAACTAGAGTTACCTCTGCTGCAGAGGATACATTCATTACACCGTACCCAAACTGGCCGCGCGCGTGCGCCATCATGCACCATCGTGCGCAAATTGATTTTGTCCCCCCACACCAAACGCGATCACGACACGCAGGTTGAAATATCAAAACAAACTCTGAACTAATTATATTATTTTGGGGACAGGTCGAAAAGCATTAAACATTTATGGCAATTTAGCTACCTAGCTTGCAGTTGCTAGCTAATTTGTCCTGGGATATAAACGTTGAGTTGTTATTTTACCTGAAATGCACAAGGTCTTCTACTCCGACATTTAATCCACACATGAAACGGCCAACTGAATCATTTCTGGTCATCTCTCCTCCTTCCAGGTTTTTTATTCTTTGGACTTTATATGGCGATTGACATCTAACTTTCATAGTTACCACGATGACCAACCGAACTCAGTTCATCTTTCAATCACCTACGTGGGTATAACCAATGAGGAGATGGCACGTGGGTTTCTGCTTCTATAAACCAATGAGGAGATGGGAGATGCAGGACTTGCACCGCGTTTAGCGTCACACATAGTTCTGACTTCGATTTTAGCACTTGGCAACACAGACGCTCATTGGCACGCGAGAGCAATGTCGGTGCAATAATTGAATAACATGTATGTTTAAATTTAATTTGCAACACTCGCGCACGCGACGCGAGGTGTGTGGTCAGCATGTTAGAGTTACCAGCCTCAGATTGCAGCGCAAATAAATACTTCACAGAGTTCAAGTAACAGACACATCTCAACATCAACTGTTCAGAGGAGACTGCGTGAATCAGGCCTTCGTGGTCGAATTGCTGCCAAGAAACCACTACTAAGAAAACACCAATAAGAAGAAGAGATTTTCTTGGGTCAAGAAACACGAGCAATGGACATTAGACCGGTGGAAATCTGGTCTGATGAGTCCAAATTTGAGATTTTTGGTTCCAACTGCCGGGTCTTTGTGAGACGCAGAGTAGGTGAACGGATTATCTCTGCATGTGTGGTTCCCACCGTGAAGCATGGAGGAGGAGGTGTGATGCTGTGGGGGTGCTTTGCTGGTGACACTGTCAGTGATTTATTTAGAATTCAAGGCACACTTAACTAGTATTCTGCAGCGATACGCCATCCCATCTGGTTTGCGCTTGGTGGGACTATAAATTGTTTTTCAACAGGACAATGACCCAACACACCTCCAGGCTGTGTAAGGGCTATTTGACCAAGAAGGAGAGTGATGGAGTGCTGCATCAGATGATCTGGCCTCCACAATCCCCCGACCTCATCCCAATTGAGATGGTTTTGGATGAGTTGGACCGCAGAGTGAAGGAAAAGCAGCAAACAACTGCACAGCATATGTGAGAACTCCTTCAAGACTGTTGGAAAAGCATTCCAGGTGAAGCTGGTTGAGAGAATGCCAAGAGAGTGCAAAGCTGTCATCAAGGCAAAGGGTGGCTACTTTGAAGAATCCATAATATAAAATACCATGTGTTATTTCATAGTTATGATGTCTTCACTATTATTCTACAATGTATTCTATTCTATAGTTATTTATATGGAAACTAGGCTTCAAGGTCATTGTAATGCTCCTCATGCAGGTTTTGATAATATCGAACAAGATCTTCCTAATTTTAAAAACAGTAGGTTAGTATCAGTGTGGAAACATTTACACAACAAAAGCTTTTATTTGCAAAGTGCAATATATGGGTCACATTTAGCAGCTACTTTTTCATGATCCTCACTAACAACATGTTATTTAGTTAATGATTTCCCCTGTTTAGCAGATAAAATATGATATTCTAGGCAATGGTGTAGAGACCTTGAACACTGGCATTATTATGTTTTCCATATACAGCTCGACTTGGTTTCCCAGGATGTGTTCTTGGTGAGAGCAGTGGCTATTATAAGGTGTATTTCTCTATTTCTCTATTTCTCTCCTCCCCTCTCCTCTCCCCTCCCTCCCTCCCTCCCTCCCTCCCTCCCTCCCTCCCTCCCTCCCTGTGCTTGTCAATTCAATTCAAGGGGATTTATTGGCATGGGAAACATATGTTAACATTGCCAAAGCAAGTGAAGTAGATAATATACAAAAGTGACAATAAACAATAAAAGTGAACAGTAAACATTACACTCACAGAAGTTCCAAAAGAATAAAGACATTACAAATGTTATATTATGTACATATACAGTGTTGTAACGATGTACAAATGGTTAAAGTACAAAAGGGAAAATAAATAAGCCTAAATATGGGTTGTATTTACAATGGTGTTTGTTCTTCACTGGTTGACCTTTTCTTGTGGCAACAGGTTCTAAATCTTGTTGCTGTGATGGCACACTGTGGTATTTCACCCAGTAGATATGGGAGTTTATCAAAATCGGGGTTGTTTTCGAATTCTTTGTGGATCTGTGGAATCTGAGGGAAATATGAGTCTCTAATATGGTCATACATTGGACAAGAGGTTAGGAAGTGCAGGTCAGTTTCCACCTCATTTTGTGGGCAGTGTGCACATAGCCTGTCTTCTCTTGAGAGCCAGGTCTGCGTACGGTGGCCTTTCTCAATACCAAGGCTATGCTCACTGAGTCTGTACATAGTCAAAGCTTTCCTTAAGTTTGGGTCAGTCACAGTGGTCAGGTATTCTGCCACTGTGTACTCTCTTTTTAGGGCCAAATAGCATTCTAGTTTGCTCTGTTTTCTTGTTAATGCTTTCCAATGTGTCAAGTAATTATCTTTTTGTTTTCTCATGATTTGGTTGGGTCTAATTGTGTTGCTGTCCTGGGGCTCTGTGGGGTGTGTTTGTGTTTGTGAACAGAGCCCCAGGACCAGCTTGTTTAGGGGACTCTTTTCCAGGTTCATCTCTCTGTAGGTGATGGCTTTGTTATGGAAGGTTTGGGAATCGCTTCCTTTTAGGTGGTTGTAGAATTTAACGTCTCTTTTCTGGATTTTGATAATTAGCGGGTATCGGCTTAATTCTGCTCTATATGCATTATTTGGTGTTCCACGTTGTACACAGAGGATATTTGTGCAGAATTCTGCATGCAGAGTCTCAATTTGGTGTTTGTCCCATTTTGTGAATTCTTGGTTGGTGAGCAGACCCCAGACCTCACAACCATAAAGGGCAATGGGTTCTATAACTGATTCAAGTATTTTTAGCCAGATCCTAATTGGTATGTCGAAAGTTATGTTCCTTTTGATGGCATAGAATGCCCTTCTTACCTGTCTCTGTGTCTGTGACTGGTTTTCACAGCCTGTCTCCAGCCTGCTGGGAGATGCTGGCTGCAGAGAGCTCCTCTCACACGTTTTTGACTACGAGGAACTCTGAAGACTTTGCAGTGGTAAAGACAAGTGTTCTCGCTGTGAGCTTTCTGAGGTGCGTGTTACGGTAAAGACAAGCTTTCTGACAGCAATTAAACTTTGAGGAGAACAACAGCCTCATAAGAAGAAGACAGTCCCGTCTGAGGAAAAATCAGGGTTGTTACGCAACTCAGGCCCTCCCTTCCAGTACTTATTAAATCTGCTCTGTGTGGTGCCTTCCTTGTGACTGTCAGAACCTATACCTACCTACCGCTTCCCAGTCCTACTTTACCTGCTGTTCTACCTTTGATTACTTTTTAATCAAACTCTCATGCAAAAAATCCCACAAAACATAAGGGAAAGTGTATTGAAAAAAATAAGTATTCTTTTTGAAATCGTTCTTTTATTCTGCTGTTGGTTTGGTGATGGGGAAAAAGGGATGTTCTTCAGTTGGTTAGGGAGAGGGAGTGCTGGGAATGGATGGCTGTTTTGGCTCCAATATTAGACATGTATATTCATGTTGCTGCTCATTACCAGGCCTTTGATAACCAATCCCATCCTGTTTATTTGGTGCTTCCATGGCGAGAGGAGGGAGACTGTCTCTTTCTCGGGATGGAGAGCAGAGGAGCGGAAACGGAGGATTGCTGTCAGACAGATAAGGGAATGACTAGGGACACTGATGGCCAGGGCCTTGTCATATTGAGTGGCAGAGTGCCGTCTTTAATCAGCGAATGTGGGGGTTAGACTCTGTATGTCTGTCTGTCGGTCTGTCGTCTGTGGCTCAGCCAACTCACCTGTTAATTCTAATTACCCAAAAAACATGATCTCATTATTATTTTTGTGCTGCAGTGGAGACGCCAAATATCTCCTTCTCTCCCTCCCAAAAAGCTCTGCATTGAATTTGCACTGCAGTGGATGAAGGTAGATCAATTGTGAGAGACTGTATTTTAATCGAGTACAAACTCTGAGTTATATGGTATTGACTTCTGTCCAAGGCCTCCACAACTGCAATGACAAGTTTGTAAACAGTAAATGCACCAGGATGCTCTGAAAAGAGTTCTAGAACAATTGCCTCCGTGAGATTTCTGCTCAAATCTGTGTGTTTGAGGCTTTGGTCACTGAAGGAGTTCTCTCTGTGCTGCAGCAGGACAGTGTACAGTACGGCCCACCCTTGGCTGTGGGGTTAGAGTGACACAGCATGTGGCAGATTGGGTATGTTGAGCGGCACAGGCTCCAATAGCGGCCTTCAAAGACTTTTCAAAAAGTCACTTCTCTGTTGGATCTACCTGGTGCTCAACCCACATCCTGTTTTCAATCCTTTTGGAGTTTTTGAACACAGCCCAGCGTGCACTTGGAGAAAGGCCAGGCGGACACCCCCCACTAGCACAGCTCATCGCTGCTCTCATCTGTCAGCTAACAATCTACAACATTTTTGCTGACGTGGTATAATTAAGTGACTGTCAGTGACTGACATAACAAGAGAAAAAGTGCTTATGCACAACCATATTTTGAAATTGCACCTTGAGTATTCTACTATTTTAACTCGCAACCGTAAGTTGAGACCCTAACTGCGTTACCCTCAAAAATATGATATATGTTTTTATTATTGATCTGAGGGCCTTCAAAACTGGCATGCTGCCAGCAGGACAGTCTGTGCTAGTGGGACTCAAAAGATGCATCTTGACCTTTGCACTACAGTTGAAAGGGAAAGACCAGAGCATCTGCTTTTTTTGTTTCCCTATCCACTGGTAAATTTAGCTTCCTCTGTCTCATGTGGATGCTTTCTGATCTGGGCTGCATTTTGTATTTCATGGCTTACTGGATAGCACCAGATCAGCTGTTTTGAAGTGTTTTATGTCCAGGACTGAGGAATGGTTCAGGGGAGATGTAACGCTCGCCCAAGACTCAGTGCTGCACTAATATGATTTGTGGCTGCGTCTGACACTGACTATATTTTCCAACACACAGAGAGCATTCTCTAAAGTCTGTGCAGTAAAAACACAACTGGCAAAAAAGCCAAATAATAATATGCCTCTCTTGCATATTAAAGTACAGTAAATGGCTTTTAGTCTTTTGGTAGAGTAATAGTATAGCATTAATTGCTGTAGGGATAACATTGTATTTTTCTGGACATGAGCCGTTCACTGTAATGGAAGAAAGTGGAGAAAAAAATAAATTTGGAAACATATTGGCAGCCATTGGTTGTGGGATCAGATGGCTTTGGAAAACAGATTATGTACAGACCAGAGAGCCCAGAACATGACCACAGGGGATTGATGTTAATAGAACACCACATGACCTTGGTGTTGCCACGGAGAAATTGTGATACCCTAGTAGGTTAGCAGACTGAGTTGGCAATGTGGGCAATGAATACCTACAATACCTACTGAGTACCTAGATGAATACCTACCTACTAAATACCTACTTACGCAAAGGTAGGCTACTGTATCCAGGGTTTCAGAGTTTCAGCTATCAAGGCCACTTGGATGGTTCAGATTTCAGCATGTTCTGCCAGACCATAATAGGCTATCCCTCCAGATAACCATCCAGACCGTCATGTGATCCAGGGACAAAACCGGCCAGCAGAAAACTCGTATTGTACTGTATGGTTTCACTGTTTCAATTAAGTTCTGTTTTCTCACCAAATCCCCAGAGACAGGGTTTCCCTACTATGTCAAAGGTCAGGGGTACATGGCACTTAAGGTTGTGTAAAATGACTGAGTGACTAATTAATTAATTTCCAATGCACTGAACTGGGTGGGATGGAGTGGAGTGCAGTGAGAGTGGATGGTGCCAGGTCTACACAAGTAGTTGTTGTTAAGGGAGCTTTGTGAGGTGGACAAGCAAAGGATGGAGAGGAAATAATAAGGTCATATAATATATTTTCTTTACACAAACATCCATTGGAGTGGATTTGCATGGAAATATTGCTGCTCAGCCCCTCCCTCCACGCTAGGTCATCAGCACAATTTAATTACATTAAGAGACGGCTAAATTAGACTCGCAAACAGAATGACCGGCTTAAAGGATTACTGGACCTCTGGTGGGGTGAGATCAAATTCTACCTTCCAGCTTGAAACAATATGCACTGTTCCTTGTGGTCCCCATGTGAAGAGGTATTGATGGAGAGATGGAGGGAGGGATGGAGGGAGGGTTGTTGTTGACCAGATGAGAGGGTAGTTGTACATACATCCACAGTCATTCCACAGGTAGATCATATAGAGCAGTGGTATTCAAACTTTTTCAGAGGGGACCCCATTTTCTCTAAAATCATTTCTGGGCACCCCATTTTTGTTGCAAGAATTTCTTGCGACCCCAACCCACCGCAAATTTAATGACACTACCTTCAAATCCATAACTTGCTATCAGGTTTTAGGTCTGGCCACAGCACTGTTTCAGCAACATTGAAGGTTTTAAATGACATCCACTGTCATTGATAAGAAGTTACACTGTGTGTCTGTTTTTATTGATTTGTCGAAGGCTTTTGACACCGTGGACCACGCTGTGTTAGTGCAAAGGTTAAAATGTCGTGGAATTACTGGTCATGCTCTAGATTGGATTATAAATTACCTATCAAATCGTACACAATGTGTAATGGCGGATGGTTGTAATTCTGAGTCCATAGAGGTGTGCACAAGTGTTCCGCAAGGTTCTATTTTGGGCCCACTGTTGTTAATTTTGTATATCAACAACATTGGGGATCTTATTGAAACAGCGGATGTTCATTTTTATGCAGATGATACAGTTCTTTATTCAAGTGGTAGTAGTTTATCTTTAGCTTTTGAAAATGCCCAAAGAGCATTTAACATCATACAACAGAATATGTATGATTTAAAGCTGATTCTAAATTCGGGTAAAACAAAATGCATGGTATTTTCAAATGGCAGGCATGTTACAAATCATGTCATTGCTACATTGGCTGGACATACTATAGAGCAAGTTAAAGTGTACAAATATTTGGGTGTGTGGGTTGATGATAAGCTGAGCTTCACTGTGCATGTAGAGAACTTGATAAGGAAGCTCAAGCTGAAAATAGGATTTTATTACCCGCATAAGGTTGTTTTTCTTTTGAGGCCAGGAAGGAGCTGGTACGATGTACATTACTGTCGGTTTTAGATTTTAGTGATGTTATATATATGCAGGCCTCAGCCAATACTCTGAGAGCACTTGATTCAGTTTATCATGCAGCCCTCAGGTTCATTACAAATCAGAAACGTCTAACACATCATTGTGATCTCTACAGCGCTGTTGGCTGGACGTCATTGACCTTGCGTAGGCTTAAACACTGGTATACACTGATTTATAAGCCCATATTGGGTAAAATGCCATTTTATCTCTGTTCTTTTTTAGTCAGGTCAGTAAATAAATATCAATTACGGTCCCATTCTGATTTGCTTCTAACAGTACCAAAAATTAGAACAGGTCATGGTAGAAATAGTTTTAGTTACTTAGCACCGTGGTCCTGGAATTCTCTCCTGAACATTTTAAAATGTGATGATCTAGTTTCGTTGGTGGAGTTTAAACACTTGATCGATGTATATATCATAAAAGAGTGTCATTGTTTTTAGGTCAGCTGTTTTTAGTCAAGATGTTTGCGTTTTTAATGTAATATGTAATTGTGTACTGTATGTTTGTTTATATAGTTTTGTTTAAAGTTGTGTTAGTGTATGTAAGTTGTTTTGTCTGAAACGTTGTTCCCCCTGCTGCCATTGGACCAGGTCTCTCTTGGAAAAGAGACATTATCTCAATGAGAAAAAACCTGTATAAATAAAGGTACAATACATTTTTTATTTTATTTATTTAAGTGCCTTTGAAAGGGTTATGGTAGTAGGTGCCAAGCGCACCATTTTATGTCAAGAACTGCAACGCTGCTGGGTTTTTCACGTTCAACAGTTCCCCTTGTATATATATATTAGAGGTCGACCGATTAAGCGGAATGGCCAATTAATTAGGGCAGATTTCAAGTTTTCATAACAATCGGAAATCGGTATTTTTGGACACCGATGTGGTGTCCAAATTATTTTTTTTTACACCTTTATTTAATCTTTATTTAACTAGGCAAGTCAGTTAAGAACACATTCTTATTTTCAATGACGGCCTAGGAACGGTGGGTTAACTGCCTCGTTCAGGGGCAGAACGACAGATTTTTACCTTGTCAGCTCAGGGGAAATTCAATTTTGCAACCTTACAGTTAACTAGTTCAACGCTCTAACCACCTGATTACATTGCACTGCACGAGGAGCCTGCCTGTTACGCGAATGCAGTAGAAGCCAAGGTAAGTTGCTAGCTAGCATTAAACTTATCTTATAAAAAACAATCAATCAATCATAATCACTAGTTAACTACACATGGTTGATGATATTACTAGTTTATCTAGCATGTCCTGCGTTGCATATAATCGATGTGGTGCGTATCGTTGCTCCAATGTGTACCTAACCATAAACATCAATGCATTTCTTAAAATCAATAGACAGGAGTATATATTTTTAAACCTGCATATTTAGCTAAAAGAAATCCAGGTTAGCAGGCAATATTAACCAGGTGAAATTGTGTCACTTCTCTTGCGTTCATTGCACGCAGAGTCAGTGTATATGCAACAGTTTGGGCCGCCTAATTTGCCAGAATTTTACGTAATTACGACATAACATTGAAGGTTGTGCAATGTAACAGGAATATTTAGACTTATGGATGCTCGTATTTCTGTGGGTTATTATGTTACAACTAAGTCTATGATTTGATAGAGCAGTCTGACTGAGCGGTGGTCGGCAGCAGCAGGCTCGTAAGCATTCATTCAAACAGCACTTTCCTGCGTTTTGCCAGAAGCTCTTCGCTGTGCTTCAAGCCTATCAACTCCCTAGATTAGGCTGGTGTAACCGATGTGAAATGGCTAGCTAGTTAGCGGGGTGCGCGCTAATAGTGTTTCAAACGTCACTCGCTCTGAGACTTGGAGTAGATATCCCCTTGCTCTGCATGGGTAATGCTGCTTCGGGGGTGGCTGTTGTCGATGTGTTCCTGGTTCGAGCCCAGGTAGGAGCGAGGAGAGGGATGGAAGCTATACTGTTACACTGGCAATACTAAAGTGCCTATAAGAACATCCACTAGTCAAAGGTATATGAAATACAAATCGTATAGAGAGAAATAGTCCTATAATTCCTATAATAACTACAACCTAAAACTTCTTACCTGGGAATATTGAAGACTCATGTTAAAAGGAACCACCAGCTTTCATATGTTCTCATGTTCTGAGCAAGGAACTTAAACGTTAGCTTTCTTACATGGCACATATTGCACTTTTACTTTCTTCTCCAACACTTTGTTTTTGCATTATTTAAACCAAATAAACATGTTTCATTATTTATTTGAAGCTAAATTGATTTTATTGATGTATTATATTAAGTTAAAATAAGTGTTCATTCAGTATTGTTGTAATTGTCATTATTACAAATACATTTTTTTTTTTTATTGTCCGATTAATCGGTATCGGCTTTCTTTGGTCCTCCAATAATCGGTATCGGTATCAGCGTTGAAAAATCATAATCGGTCGACCTCTAATATATATATATGGTCAAAACATATAGACTCAATGGTTACTAAAATGGGAAGAGGTCTGTTCATGATAAGGTGACACTTTCTTGATATCTCAGTCAAACAGACAGGTCCTAGTTTTGTTGCACCTGGACAACTGTCCAGTTGTATGATCAGGTGAGGCAAAGAACGACATAAGCAAATTGCAGTTGGCCCAAAACAGAGCAGCACGTATTGCACTTAGATGTACACGGAATGCAAATGTCAATGACATGCATGTCAATCTCTCCTGGCTCAAAGTTGAGGAGAGATTGACTCCATTACTATTGGTGCTTATGCAAGGTGTTGATGTGTTGAAGGTACCGAACTGTCTGTTCAAGCAGTTGGCACACAGTTCGGACACTCATCGGTATCACATAAGACATTCAACCAGAGGTCTCTTCACAGTCCCTAGGTCCAGAACAGAAGCTGGGAAATGCACAGTATTAAATAGAGCCATGACTAAATGGAACTCTGCCACCCCAGGTAACTCAAACTAGCAATAAAACCAGATTCAAAAACCAGATTCAAAAACCTTACGGCCCGGCCATGAAGAGACACAGACATTTTTATGCATATTGTATTGTATTATGCATGTGATACGTGGTTGGGGTACGACTGTGATATGGGGTTGTCTCACCTGGCTATCTTAAGATGAATGTACTAGCTGTGGGTCGCTCTGGATGGGAGCTTCTGCTGAATGGCTAAATTGTAATGTAAATGTAGTGCTGTGTATATTTATGTACATTATGTATTTTATTTGTGATGTTGTTTCCTGTTTGGACCACAGGAAGACTAGCCCTGCCCCGGCAGCAGCTAACTGGTGATCCTAACAAATACTAAGTACTAAATATACTGTGTTTATATATATATATATAAATCTTTATTTATAAAAAAAATTGGCCGACCCCACTGTCGTTCCCCGACCCCGACTTTGAATACCACTGATATAGAGAAAGGTTTTATATTTCAGCAACGAGACCTGGCTACATCTAAGGAAAAATGCACACACACACACACACACACACACACACACACACACACACACACACACACACACACACACACACACACACACACACACACACACACACACACACACACACACACACACACACACACACACACACACACACACACACACACACACACACACACACACACACACACACGTACACAGGCTCTCGTACCTTAGTACATATTTTTCGTTCTCCATGTCATCACATCAGTGATGTGTGAAGTGTTCTTTGACTGCTTGGCGACATGCTGCATATAAAAGAGACAGTGACACTATCGTCTTCACCCCAAGCAGATGGCTTTTCAACCACGACTCCTCACTGTGGATGCCAAGCCATGGATCATTAAAGATGTCAAGGACGTTGGGTAGGATTTTCTTTGCATGGTAAGAGTGCAATTAGACAATAACTGGCAAACACACCACTGTGCCTTTGTTCAATTTGTGCCATTCAATGCATAGCACAGCAGTCCTCTGAAGTAAACAGAGCATCTCTATAGATTAGCTACTGTAACCGAGTCGAGCTAACATGCTCTCTTCCATGCAATGATTATCAGAGGGGAAATGGGATAAGAAATGGATTAGTGCTATGTAATTATACTATAACTGGAACAAGAGAATAGTGGGTGACCTCGTCACGACACTCAGTGGAGTTGTGTAATACTGTACCAGTCCACTCAATGGGCCCTTGTCCTTTTTTCAGATGAAGAAAGACTTTGCTTTGCCATAGGGTTTGTTCCAATGAGATGGCAATAATGTGTTATTGGTGTTTGAGTGAAGACACATGCCTTTACTGGAACATCACCATACAACTAGACCTTCCTCTCAGCCGTTGGCCCACACTGTGACAACAAGGCTTTAAGTGCTGGAAAAACGCTCACTGGACAAAATGTGTTTTAGCAATTTATCTCAGCTAGCGGCTAGGACTTTGAGCCATGTTTTTCCCCAGGAGATTGGTCAATTGTCCCTTAAACAGTTACTGTGGAGATCAGGAGAGACTGTTGCCCATCCTGTTAAACTGCTGGTTCCTGTTTGGCTATTGTGAGTGTTATCTTAACTATGGGGGACCAAAGCACTCCACTGACTGTGACTGTACTCCACAGCCAGACAAAGACGATGAGCAGTGGAGAGAGGAAGATAGATAGAAGCTGACATCCAATGTATTAAAACCCAACACTATTAGAGATGAGCTTCTGGAGGAAGGGAGGCATCGTAGCTTAAGGCATAGATACCGTTCAGCATTATCTTTTCAGCGGTGTAAGCTATACTGAAGTCACTGAATGTTCATTGTAACACTTCATATGTCATACATCCTTTGTGAAATTAGCATTGTTTCTTTCTAACTAAATCAATGCCTGTATAGTGCTTGCATGCTTGCTTTTGCTGTGAAAATGGATACCCGTACAGTACAATTACAGTACAGTGTGTCAGCAGTTTAAATACTTCAAATTCATTAAGTGCTTATCGTAATAATATAATATATGCCATTTACCAGACACTTTTATCCAAAGCAACTACATACTGTATGTATGGACCTGGGATTTGAACCTACTACTCTAGGTTACAAGCACCATGCTCTACCAACTGAGCTACAAAGGACCACACCTCATTGACATAGAATCCTCAATAAAAAAAGGCCATGCCACTATCTTGTCACCATGACATTGAACTTGGCATGGTGCTCCTTCTGAATAGACAAGCCAAAACACCTTGCTATTTCTACAGTGTGTGTGGCCCACTAGCACTGCAGTTGCTAGGTTAGACACACTCATCACTCGGCAGTATGTGTGTGTGTGTGTGATATTACCCGCACGAGCATCTGACAATCAGTGGAATATTAGAGCCAGGAGAGTTCTCACTCTCCGTAAGTACCTCTTATTGATAGAGAGGCTGACACAGTACTCATCCTGTCTGATACTGAGGATGACATACAGCACGGGTGACACATGATATACCCACACACAGCGGTGCATAGAGCCTCCCCCATCTCTCCATCTCTCTCTGTGTAGTCTCCCTCTCTCTCCCTCCCTCTCTCTCCTCCTCCCTCTCATCTATATCATAGCCCTATCTCCCCAGCTCTCTCTCCCCATCTCTCTCTCTCCATCTCTCAGTGTGTGGCTCAGTCCTGTGGTGCTGTAGCAGGTGTTCACCACTGGGGCCCTCACAGTACACCACTAAGGATATCACCACTCACAGGATATCACCAATCACCACTCACAGTGCAACACCAAGGATATCACCACTCACAGGATATCACCAATCACCACTCACAGTGCACCACCAAGGATATCACCACTCACAGGATATCACAAATCACCACTCACAGTACACCACCAAGGATATCACCACTCACAGGATATCACCACTCACAGTACACCACCAAGGACATCGCCCTCATTTAGAGTTGACATCCTGGCATTGTCTCATGATAACTCATAACCAATTGCTTCACCTTTTCAGTATGCAAACTTGGTATCGTTCGTATCAAACTTGAATCCAATAGAGGAGCAGGTTGACAATAACAGTAAGTATAGTACATGTGTACATGCATGTGAACAGATGTATATGGGTTTATTTGTATGTGGGTCACGCTTCTTTCACAACATACAGTACTGATGATAGTATCAACACATTCCAGTTTCAGGTCAGTAGAAACTGACTGTAGAATAGGGTAGAATCTCTCTTCCACTGACCTGGAGCCTGTTGCTGGACCATCTCTGAGAGGTCCTGGAGGTGTATGAAGAGGACGAGGCCTCCGGCCCCGAACAGCAGAAGGAACCAGAAGGAGCAGGGCAGCTTGACGGCCGTGGCCCTCATCCGTCTTCTCCCACGCAGGGCGTCCACTATCCTACACTCCACCCACAGCATCCTGCTATCCTGCCTCAGC
Source organism: Salvelinus alpinus (assembly GCF_045679555.1). Classification (NCBI taxonomy): domain Eukaryota; kingdom Metazoa; phylum Chordata; class Actinopteri; order Salmoniformes; family Salmonidae; genus Salvelinus; species Salvelinus alpinus. The sequence goes on from NC_092090.1 coordinate 28,796,493, forward strand.
TCAGACTGCTGCCTGGTGAGAGAGAACAGGGACAGAGTCAGCCCAGATAGGACAGGACATAAGATATAGCAGCACAATACAGGACATAGCATGACATGACATAGGGTTAAATGGGTTATAATGTCATTAATATAGGTAGGCTAATCATGGTTCTTCAACAGTGTTACATCTGCGCCTGCCACACCCTCTACTGCTCATCCTGTGTCTCCTTGACTTGCCGCCACTCCGCCAGTGCTCTCTCCCTCTCCCTCTGTGTGTGTGTGTGTGTGTGTGTGTGTGTGTGTGTGTGTGTGTGTGTGTGTGTGTGTGTGTGTGTGTGTGTGTGTGTGTGTGTGTGTGTGTGTGTGTGTGTGTGTGTGTGTGTGTGTGTGTGTGTGTGTGTGATTGTGTCGGCGGAGACAAGTGTGCTGGAGTCAGAGCAGCCCCCACCAGCTGCAACCTGTTCCATAATCAAGACCTCTACAAATACTCAGTCCTGCCACTTCCACACTGCCAGATCGTAATCTCTGCTCAGTCAGTCTACGTTTCTAGCCGTTTGTTACTATTTCGATCCTGTTATCCTGTTGTGCCTGTTTTCCTTGCCTGACACAGTTCTGCCCGCTCTGACTCTGGTCCCTGTCTCCAGTCCCACATCTCCTCATCCTGCTACTCTGCCCTGGATTCCCCACTCTACTGCTCCCTTGGATTCCCCTCCGGACCTGCTTACCCTGTCCCAACCCCTCTCGCTTCAGCCTCAGCCTCCGCACCTGGTTTCCTGCAACCCCCCCAAGCTTCCCCTGGCCTGCACTTCATCTTCCCCCTGTGTTTCAATAAATACCTTGGTTTCTTCATCCCAGTGTCCTCGTCTGAGTCTGCTCTTGGGTTTCCCTGTTTCACTCCGCATAACAAACAGTTTTCTTCTCATTGGATTAATACAAAATGTGTTCACCTTACTGAGTGACAACTATAGAAACATATTCTCTTTGTACTGCTAACAGCCTACCACACAAGATTAATGAGATGTTACATTTTATAAGCGGGACCTACTTAAAAGACATACTGTGCAGTATTAATGATAATCATTGGCTCTTTGAAGTCCGTCTGTAAAACAACACGTCCTTAATGTGTTAAACTGTGGACAACTTTACATGAAATCTAGAAGCCATGTTTTTTATGAGTCAGTGAGCCAGTATGAGGGTCCGTACTCAGACTATAATGAATGGTGGCCTGTGCACGAGAGAAAAAGCATCTAAAGAGTTCAATGGGATCTCACACTCAAAACATAAAAAGGAAAAAACCAAGGCGGCGGAGATGCAAAAATGTACTTTATGTAATCGAAAGAATGCTCGAAAGAATCGAAAGATGCTCGAAAGAATCCAAAAAGGTGAAAGTGCAAAGTGCTAAACATAAAAATGAGCATACGTTTCAGCTGCTATGCCTTCATCAGTGCTGTACAAACAAATTAAGTGGAGACACGCACTTAAGAAGATGACACCTGTGCGTAACAGGTGTAACAAGTAACAAGTTAACTAGATACTGGTGAATAGGGGGTCATCAATGGCATCTATAAATATACAGAATGAGACTAGAAAAATATAAATAATGAACACATATAATTGAAAATAAGAAACAATTCATCAGCCCATATGAGTTAATTGATGTCATAACCTTGGAGACCAATAGTAGTCAATCAGATATCAAACCACTTTGGCTGGCCTTCAGTCATGGATAAACCAGCCAGTACAATCAGATATCAAATCACTTTGGCTGGCCTTCAGTCGTGGATAAATCAGCCAGTACAATCGGATATCAAACCACTTTGGTTGGCCTTCAGTCATGGATAAACCAGCCAGTACAATCAGATATCAAATCACTTTGGCTGGCCTTCAGTCGTGGATAAACCAGCCAATACAATCAGATATCAAATCACTTTGGCTGGCCTTCAGTCGTGGATAAATCAGCCAGTACAATCAGATATCAAACCACTTTGGCTGGCGTTCAGTCATGGATAAATCAGCCAGTACAATCAGATATCAAACCACTTTGGCTGGCCTTCAGTCATGGATAAATCAGCCAGTACAATCAGATATCAAACCACTTTAGCTGGCCTTCAGTCATGGATAAATCAGCCAGTACAATCAGATATCAAACCACTTTGGCTGGCCTTCAGTCATGGATAAATCAGCCAGTACAATCAGATATCCAATCACTTTGGCTGGCCTTCAGTCATGGATAAATCAGCCAGTACAATCAGATATCAGACCACTTTGGCTGGCCTTCAGTCATGGATAAATCAGCCAGTACAATCAGATATCAAACCACTTTGGCTGGCCTTCAGTCATGGATACATCAGCCAGTACAATCAGATATCAGACCACTTTGGCTGGCCTTCAGTCATAGATAAATCAGCCAGTACAATCAGATATCAAACCACTTTGGCTGGCCTTCAGTCATGGATAAATCAGCCAGTACAATCAGATGTCAAACCACTTTGGCTGGCCTTCAGTCATGGATAAATCAGCCAGTACAATCAGATATCAAACCACTTTGGCTGGCCTTCAGTCATGGATAAATCAGCCAGTACAATCGGATATCAAACCACTTTGGTTGGCCTTCAGTCATGGATAAATCAGCCAGTACAATCAGCCAGGGACATATCTCATTCTTATGCATCTGCAGCGGAGATGCATCTATTGTTTTTCTGGGAACACACAACCTCTGATCAACTGGATCAAACGCTGGGAAGTGTATGTATCCATCTGCTGAATTCATTAAGCAAACACATAAGGATGTTTGTGAAATGTATTCTGATTATAATTTTTAATTTTTCTACCATATTCACAATTCCCATTTATGGGATATAGCTATTAGTATTTAGTATGCACTGTGATCTTTTAAAGTATGAATACAAGAAAAACATACTCACAAAAACTGTATGTGGACTGAATGTTGCACAGCTTCCAATGACAAACTTGTATTCTGTTCTGTTTTGTATAACTTACTGCATATCTAATTTCCCTTGGCAATAATGATCTTGTTGAAAAAAAACAGGTGGCCCAGAAACTATTTATGGTCAGAATTAAACGATTGGCTCCATAACAAAGAGACAAAGAAAGATTCAGTTGGTGGCCCTAGTCCATTCACTATTCAATTACTACCTGAGCCCAGGGTTTGACAGGGGTAAAATGGGAGGCAAAATCATGTTCACCGCAGAGCTAATTATTAGCTTATTTATGACAGCTGGCTGATCTGTGGTCAGGAGTAATCCGTTCTGCTGCTGTGATGGAGATTACCCATCAGTAAATGAGATGAGCCACCAAACTGACTGCTATTCTGTTATGTAGAAAAGACCAGGGTTCAGATGGTATTTGTTTTCTTTCAAATAATCTGAGCAACTGACTGAGGCTACCAGGTGCGAAAGATTTGCACTTTTGGGACTATTATGTTGTTTCCATTGTGCTCGGCAAGTTCAATCAAGCACAGCTGAAGTATAGGTCTGTTTCTGCACTCCTTTGTTCCGGTTATCCAATTGGCTACAGTATGATAGTGGCAATGTCTCGCTCTCTTTCTGTTCATGTCGCTGACATACGTAACATCCCACACTTCCCCCATCTAGCATACAGTCAGCCCCACACCTCAGCCGGCAGCGGCCCCCAGCCACCTCACACATTCCCCTGCTCCCTGTGACGGTGACCTGGCTGCCAGTGGCTGGCTCTGCAGGGGACACGTACACCCAGACACACTCAGACAAAGGGCTGATGACGGCTCAGACGCAAACAGACATGCTCAAACACCCTCACACATAACACCCAAACACCTTTAGAGTAGCTATTCTCTCTATGGTGCATAACAGCAAATGCTACAGATGAAGTCACAGGTAGACTATTAATATACAGACAGCCCCTGCAGTAGTGTTCCCATGTTCAGGTGTAAAAAGACAGAATATATTACACAGCATGGCTGAGAGTGCCAATGTCCTAGCTACACTGCTATATGAAGCTTTGGACTTAATGAATGCTTTTTTAAATGTATTTTTATTTTATTTCACCTTTATTTAACCAGGTAGGCCAGTTGAGAAGAAGTTCTCATTTACAACTGCCACCTGGCCAAGATAAAGCAAAGCAGTGCGACAAAAACAACAACACAGAGTTACACATGGGATAAACAAACATACAGTCAATAACACAATAGAAAAATCTGTAGAAGAGTAGGGAAGTAAGGCAATAAATAGGCCATAGAGGCAAAATAATTACAATTTAGCATAGATGTGATAGATGTGCAGATGATGATGTGTAAGTAGAGATGCTGGGGTGCAAAAGAGCAAGAGGATAAGTAACAATATGGGGATGAGGTAGTTGGGTGTGCTATTTACAGATTGGCTGTACAGGTACAGTGATCGGTACGCTGCTCTGACAGCTGATGCTTAAAGTTAGTGAGGGAGATATAAGACTCCAGCTTCAGTGATTTTTGCAATTCGTTCCAGTCATTGGCAGCAGAGAACTGGAAGGAAAGGCGGCCAAAGGAAGTGTTGGCTTTGGGGGTGACCAGTGAAATATACCTGCTGGAGCGCGTACTATGGGTGGGTGTTGCTATGGTGACCAGTGAGCTGAGATAAGGCAGGGCTTTACCTAGCATAGACTTATAGATAACCTGGAGCCAGTGGGTTTGGCGACGAATATGTAGTGAGGGCCAGCCAACGAGAGCATACAAGTCGCAGTGGTGGGTAGTATATGGGGCTTTGGTGACAAAACGGATGGCACTGTGATAGACTACATCCAGTTTGCTGAGTAGAGTGATGGAGGCTATTTTGTAAATTACATCGCCGAAGTCAAGGATCGGTAGGATAGTCAGTTTTACGAGGGTATGTTTGGCAGCATGAGTGAAGGAGGCTTTGTTGCAAAATAGGAAGTGAATTCTAGATTTAATTTTGGATTGGAGATGCTTAATGTGAGTCTGGACATTAACATCCTTAATTCAATAAATGAAAATCCATGGTGTTATTGTGTCCAATCACTGCACTATTGTCAATGCTGTTACATAGAATTACAAGTTCGGACCAGAGAGCTTCATAGTCGGCTTCATAATAATGACTTGCCCATTTGACTTCCTGACCTCTACCTGCAGAACATCTACATTGTGCTACATGCAACATGCAAAAATGACACACACACACAATGTCTCATTAAGACAATGGTCAAAAAAAATCTTAATCTGGGTTTACATACAGTATCGATATTGTGCAAAATGCACAATTATATTTAATGAGCACATTTGAGTAATATTCCAGCTATAGCAGCCTGAAACCCAGCAGACCAGCTACTGGGAGCTCATTAAAGAGTACCACAGCATGAGGCTAGAGAGGGCAAAGGAGTTGCAGCTGGTATTGTGAAAGTCTCCAATGAAAGACATTCATAGAATTATTATGGGGATGCAGTGAAGAATAGCGAAGAGGAAATGGAGGGAAGTTTGTTGAGGAAACAGTTTCTCAGTACAGTATGGGTGTGTCCCACATGGCATTCTATCCCCTATAAAGTGCACTACTTCTAACCCTAGCCCTGTGGTCCCTGGTCAAAAGCACGTTTTTGTTCTGCATAGAAAAGCTTTGGGCGGGTCGCCCTAGTGTTTTTTCAGGCCGCTTATGTCCAAATAATAATAATATTATTATTATTATTTTAACTGAAAATCGGGATAATTAAATGTTTTCAGTGTTAACTAGACAGTCAGGGAGAATCAAAAAATCTACAAATTATTCATTCAGGAGTAGTTTTGTCATGACATGGGGCCCCCATTGATTTTGTTATAATGTTGAGTCACTCAGATAGCATCAGCCATGGCAAGATGTGTAGAATTGCAGGAAATTAGCTTTTGTCACTGAGACCAACAAGAGGGCCTCAAAAATGTTGGGTCGGTGACCGCACCATTGACCACCCCCATGGCCACGCCCCCACCACACCCCTACCACCTAAGCCCCATTTTGATCCAGAAAAAAATCTAAAAGTAGTGAACTATAAAGGGAATGGGATACCATTGGGATGCATCCTATTACCTACACAGGAAGTCTTCCAAACCTCCCAGGTAATAGCATAAACACAGCACACAGCACAGAACTAGATGCTTGATTCACTCTCTGTGGGCTTTCAAATGCGGTCTCTTTGTGTGTTGAGAACTTCTTATGACTCATTCTCAGCTACGGTACATAAACATCTCATTTTCATATAACTGAGGTATAAAAGGTAGGCATATCATTTTGTCATTTGAACCCCAAGAGCTACTGTATGGATTTCCATTTGTGAGAAGAATAAAATGAAAGAAGGAAAGCAGAGCTGGGTGTCTGGTTTGTTTGTACGAGGGTAAGAGATATTTCATGTTGTGATATGTGTTGCATAATGTAGCCATAGAGATAGGAGAATGTCTTTACTGGTGGTGCAAATCTTAATGCTCACCATCTCCTTTTTTTGTTTCACGATAGTACATAACGTACCTGTCGATGTGTTGAGCGTGGTGTCACTGAGGGAGGTGGTTACCAAGTAATGGTGCAGCGTTGGTCCTTAAAACTATAATAGCCATCTGTTCTTTAGCAAACAGTTGTATCTCAATCATGATAACTGTTTGTGTGTAGAATCTACACTGTAGATGATGAGTTAAAGAGACTAGTATTAAATTGCATCATACCATACGACAACAAATTGACAATGACTTAATTTGACATTCAAACGTCAACTGTCCCTGAAACCGTTGTTCCTTGCCTTCCTGGGCCCAATGTATACTCCCACAAAGTCTGTTTGCCTGCATGGGTAAACACACATACTGATCAATAGAGATGAGTCTGTACTGACCTCCCGTCCCTCCCCTTTAATCAATGCTTAATGCTTTACAGACAGACAAGGCAGGAACCATTTTAAATCCTTGAAATATGAAGTTAGTTAAACCTAAACCAGGAAGTTGAATGGAGATCCAAGGGCAACATGGAAGTGTCTAAAATGTTGTTTAAGTATTAGGCTCTGGCAAAGTCTTTATGAAGGTATCAATAGGATCAAATCCATTCATTCACTGTCTGTGCTTTTAGAATGCATGAGATGGATAGGCCTACCACTGTTCTATTACTCAGATTTGAGATGTGGGTCTAAGGATTGTTTCTTTCCACTCTAACAAATTAGGTCTGACATAACACAGAATAACTCATTAACAACATAACAGAAGCTGCTTTAGCGATATTGTCCGTATTGTCCCTGGACTTTCTGTTCACTCAGTATACTAATTCAAATACAAAAGGTTAGGTTCATAGAGAGAGAGAAAGTAAGAGAGAGAGAGAGATAGAGAGAGAGAGAGAGAGAGAGAGAGAGAGAGAGAGAGAGAGAGAGAGAGAGAGAGAGAGAGAGAGAGAGAGAGAGAGAGAGAGAGAGAGAGAGAGAGAGAGAGACAGAGAGAGAGAGAGAGAGAGAGAAGAAAGAGAGAGAGAGAGAAAGAAAGAGAAAAAGAGAGGTATAACTCTATCACCTACCTGAAACCTAATGCAGAGGAGTCCCCTAAGCTGTGCTCTTTTGTACTGTCCTTTACTGAATTACGCTCTTCACATTCAATCAAATAATTGCAGCGTCGAACACAATAATGCAAATTACAGTTTAATTCAATTGAACACTGCTTTTCCTTCACAGTTGTATTCAATCAGCAACCCATATTAAAGTGTATACATTTTACATTTACATTTAAGTCATACATAATGCTGTAATGTGAAGCCACATCATAATAGATCGTAGAAACTCCTATTGCACTAAAGTCTGACTAAGACCTTGGAAGCTGAGCATATATTACACTAAATATGTGTCCTTCATTAGCTGTGAAGGGGCTATATCTAAACCTCATTAATAAGCAAGGCCAAAAACAAGAAGTCCTGAGAGATACTAGCACTTTGTTTGATGTTGCATCAAATTTTGCCGGTTTGTCGGTTTGGATGAATTACATGAGGGTAATATGAGCGTAATATACAGAATGGGCCAAAATTCCTCCACTGCGATGTGAGAGACTGATCAACAACTACAGGAAGCATTTGGTTGCAATCATCACAGCTGAAGGTGGACAACCAGTTATTGAGCGTAAGGGGGCAATTGCTTTATCACACAGGGGTATTGGGTGTTGAATAACTTTGTTAATTAAATCAAATAAGTATACATTTTTGGGGGTTATTTATTCACTCAGGTTCCCTTTATCTAACAGGTTTTGGTTGAAGATCTGATCAAATCAAATCAAACTTGATTTGCCACATGTGCCGAATACAACAGGTGTAGACTTTACCGTGAAATGCTTACTTACAAGCCCTTAACCAACAGCGCAGTTCAAGAAGAAGAAAATATTTACCAAGATAACATTCAGTATCAAAAATATGCAAAAATTGAGAAAATCAGAAAGGGGGCAAATACTTCTCATAGCACTATATATACTGGAGACACATTACATCATAGCTCCACTATACCCAAAGTAACTAAACACAGTACAGATCTGTCTTTCCATCCAAAATGAGGGCACACTGTGCAAAAGCTGTTTGAATCAACGTTGCTTCCACGACATCTCAATGAAATGACGTTGAACCAACGTGGAATCGACGTTGAATTGACATCTGTGCCCAGTGGGGAATGGCGTTTGTTTTGCATTCAGTGACTAGCATGACAAGACGTGTAAAAAGGCCTCTCCTAGACATGCGGGTAGTGTCAACTGACCAAGTCTGTGAGCATCAGAGCATCATATATTTTTCTATATATTCTCTGTATATTCTGTTTATCGTCTATATATTCTTTCTGTATATTCTGTTTGTTGTGGTCAGCACCATTTCATCAGGTAAAATTGTGGGCAGTCCCGTGTGGATTGGTTTGGTTTTGAAGTGCATTAAGCGCATTTAAGGATTCGGACCAGCATGACTACCCGCTAGCCTCACACATCACGGCCTTTCCGTGTCAACCTTTTAACAAACACAGTGTTCTAGCTAGCCCATGGTGTAAGTTACAGTCTGTCCTTTACTCAAAAGCTTTCATGAAAGGCTAGTTTGCCAACTAGGGTCTTTCTAAAAGTCTCTCTGCTTAAGAACAAATAAATAGTTTGCCAACCATGCGGGCAAAAAGATGCCTCCACAAGTTAAAATCCATGTGGGTGGATTTAGCACATTTTGATGGAATTATATGAAATATGAAGAGGAGAATTACATGTTGTGTTGATACAGTTGGACAGTTGGAGAAGGACACAGGAAAAGACTAGTCCATTCCAGTTTCAGTGCTACATCTCAAGTCAGGTTATTTATCTGTACTTTTATATTTCAGCTTGCTTGGTACAGAGCTAGAATAGTAGTCAACAAGTCAAAAGCAACACTTTGAAAGTAAAACACTAGAATGCTTTTATTTTCCAGCCTCCAATTGGCAGAGAAAGATCGGGTGCAGAGAGGCAGACATGTTATTAGTTCGATGTGTGGCTTCTTGCTGGACACTCTGCACAATTTGAAAGGTGTATGTTGACAGGGTGAGTCAATATAATTCTGAGTGCACACAACTAGTCACGCAAGCGCCAATGCCCACCGGGAGACATATCTCGTCAAGTCTTCTCCAACAGCTGAGTGCATAGAGTGTAACTTACAAGTGCTCTAGAATATTCAACAAGAAGATATTGTATATGTCTAATACTTAATGTTACCAAGGACCCATTAACAACCATGGGAATTAGCTGGTAGTACTGTATCACCCCATAAGTGATATTGTTCCAATAAACACGCACCTCTTATTCAGACTTCCGAAAAGTTACACATCATGAAAGTAAAATCAACATACACATGAACAGTGTGGTGGCAGCAGCCACTGCGATGGGAGATATTTGTAAAGCTCTGGATTCCATGGTCCTCCCCTTAAACAGTTTGATTTACAGTCTTAAATAAAGCAGAGGCGACCTTTCATCAGATTTAGACAGACAATATTTTGCTTGGGTGTCCAGCATTAATGTGGATTAGCATGACAGATGGGAGACATGCTGCAAAATCAATACCTCTGTCAACTCAACAAAGTCTCTCTCCAACAGAGAGGAAAAACAAACAAACAATGGCTGAACTGAGTCTGACTGGTGGGCTAAAATAGATGTTTCTTCGAACTGAGTCTGACTGGTGGGCTAAAATAGATGTTTCTTCGAACTGAGTCTGACTGGTGGGCTAAAATAGATGTTTCTTCAAACTGAGTCTGACTGGTGGGCTAAAATAGATGTTTCTCTGAACTGAGTCTGACTGGTGGGCTAAAATAGATGTCTCCCCGAACTGAGTCTGACTGGTGGGCTAAAATAGATGTCTCCCAGGCTGAGTCTGACTGGTGGGCTAAAATAGATGTCTCCCAGGCTGAGTCTGACTGGTGGGCTAAAATAGATGTCTCCCAGGCTGAGTCTGACTGATGGGCTAAACTAGATGTCTCCCAGGCTGAGTCTGACTCGTGGGCTAAAATACAGTAGATGTCTCTCTCTTGTCTCTCGCATCACTCACACGTAGTCAGCAGTCTGAAAATTATGAGTATCAAACTTGGCAGACAGTGTATAGAAAAACTTATGTTTCAAGTTCAACTGCAATATTCTGAATCACAAAAACATATCATTCAATTGTAATGAAAGTTATGTAAAAAGGGTGATGTACTTTCTCTGTTAAGCAAAATGCCTGTGCTCTGCTCAGCTCTGCTTTGTTAGCAGTGAGAGCTGTCAGTATGAGAAGTATAGCGCTACACCACACAAGCTCTATATTTAACTAATTTCAATGGCTAGAACACCAGACTAGCTTTGCCAGTAGTTGGAGTTGTCAGTCTATGAAAAACTGGACATACAGGTACGACACAAGATCTGTATTTGACTTAATTCAATCTGTAAAACACAGACAAGCCAGATTACCTCTGTGATATTTAGTATTAGCTCAATCGTTGATTTAGAGGTCTGGAACAGACAGAAACGCAATGTGGAAGAGAACCGGGAACTGGACATATATAGTTCATTTTTGTACATTTTTATTTAACCTTTATTTAACTAGGTAAGTCAGTTAAGAACAAATTCTTATTTACAATGACGGCCTACCCCGGCCAAACCCTAACCTGGACGATGCTGGGCCAATTGTGCACCGCCCTATGGGACTCCCAATCACGGCCAGTTGTGATACAACCTAGAATCGAACCAGGGTCTGTAGTGACACCTCTAGCACTGAGTTTTATATATATATTTACCTTTATTGCAGTGCCTTAGACCGCTGCGGCACTCGGAAGCCAAAATAGGGCTAGCACGGTATGGTGTTTAACCAGACAGAATCCAGGGGGAATGCAGATGTTTGGAAATGTCAAGTTGCTGACATCAATAACAACGCAACACACAGATTCGCCTGAACCTTATGCAACAGAGACGTGATGCCATTTTCATTCATGGTTTTCTGGAGCAATCTCCTACGCAGACTGTTTAGGCAAACAGACACTAAGGTGTATTATAGAGCACTGAGACAACAGTAGGAACCTGCAACCCTCAGGATAACTGTGGTGGATTGGGTGTCCTTAACCTGTTTGTCTGACAATGAGACCCTATCTGAGTCTAAATTTGTTCCACTGATTACAGCCTTTTGAGACCAGGGTTTGTTTTTCCCTACAAAGTGACTCCTTTACAAGTACAGTATGGCACTCTCGGGATTGTGACGGGTTTTCTCAGAAAATCTACCTAACAGGTATTGATGACACTGTGTATACTCCAAACACCACAAACAATTACTCATTATGCACCTTTGTTACTGTCATTATTTCCATAATCATTAGTGCTACATTGGGGAATTAAACAATGGCCTTTATTACTAAACTAATGATTGGTTTAATCATGCCATGATTTACAGACTCAAGTTTATGTATCTAACTCATTGTGTGTGAATGAAAAGGTCAGTGGAATACAGTGTCACCTACAGATATAGGATGTTAATTTGAATTATATTGTCACGGCATAATAATCCTACAGCAACAGGATTTTAATGTTTAGTCCATTATCTTGCTTGAGTGAATGTTAGGCTATTGCCTGGCTAAAAGTATGCTACATGAAAAGTGCAATACTGTTAATATAACAGTGTGTTAGTGGGGTTTTCAGTGAATTTATGTAAATCACAAAGCTCATCTGCATTTCCTGCGGTACAGGAAAATTATCAGCAACAAAAGTGTGATCCAATTAAGATCCTACATCTGTACTACAACATGGCATCTGAGATAAGATCCTTCCAACCAGGACTTTAACCATAGGTTTACCACATGGTGGCGGTATGAACGTTTTGACAGAAAGCTCTGCTGTCTCTTCTGCCCCTGAGAAGTTAATTACCATCCTACAGAAGCTCCTATGCATCCATTTGACTTCAATTCACATGAAAGCCAGGTGAGACGGCAGGGACAGACTACTGAAGATTTGGTGAGACCTGTGTGACCCAGATACAAAGGAACTCAGACAGACACAGTAATGTTCTTTCAGGACTTCATCAGAAAACATCACAGTGAACTCTACTGAGAACCAGGACACAAATGTTGATACGCACACATACATACAGCAGGCCTAACCTTAATAATACTGTAAAAATACTGGTGAAAAGGGTTTACGTTTATCCTATGATGTTACCCTTTCAGTGGACAATTGGCTCTGTCCGTCTTCTCACAGACACATGCATTGTCTTTATGAATCCATTGTGTATTGCATTGAGTCAAATCAAGTCTTCACCAACAATATGCAACACCTTGAATAATTCCCACAAAATATGTGCACGTTTTAGACCGGGCACGGCATACCTCAACTGACTGGCAAATTGACGAACACAGTTTCATGAATAATTTTACATTTGAAATAACATTTTGTTTTGCCGACTAAATTCTGATGATGCGTTACAGACAAACTACATCAGCTACCCTTTCTGACAACCAACCAAAGGGACAACAATAAGTCCAAGACCAGTAGGGTAAAGTACTTAAGTAAAAATACTTGAAAGTACTACTAAAGTAGTTTTTTGGGGTATCTGTACAGTACTTAACTTTACTATTTATATTTTGGACTACTTTTACTTTTACTTGACTACATTCCTGAAGAAAATACTTTACTTCTTAATCCATACATTTTCCCTGACACCCAAAAGTACTCGTTACATTTTGAATGCTTAGCAGGACAGGAAATGGTCCAATTCATGCACTTATCAAGAGAAAATCCCTGGTCATCCCTACTGCCTCTGATCTGACGGACTCGCTAAACACATGCTTCGTTTGTAAAGTATGTCTGAGTGTTGGAGCATGGCCCTGGCTATCCATAAAATAAGAAAATGGTGCCGCCTGGTTTGCTTAATATAATGAATTTTAAATGATTTATACTTTTACATTTGATACTTAAGTATTTTTAAAACCAAATACTTTTAGACAAGTAGTAATTTTCTGAGTGTCTTTCATTTTTACTTCATTTTCTGTGAAGGGACTTTTTTCACCACTGTCCAAGATAAAATGACAGAGATGAACCGATCCATCCTGATCAGCAAGGGGAATAGTCTAGACTTGGACCTTGATGTTATCCAACAGCCTGTTTATTGGCACATTCTCTCCCTGTAATGATATCAGGGAAGGAAGAGCTGATTTAAAACTAATTGCTCCTACTTCTATTCCATTTCACAGCCTGAATCTTTCCTCTAAGTTCTCCCCCCGAGGACTGGCAGATAAAATAGAGCATGTTGATGGTGATGGGAACCGGATTTGATGTTGCCCTTGATATACTAAACAGTTCTTTGTACTTAGCATAATTGGGCCGCTTGGTTCTCAAACCAAACTTTGGAATTCCCTCCTTACAGGGGTAAGTGAAACTCTTTTTACTCCATTCTACCATGCATTGGCGTTATGATGAAGCATGTCCAACGGGTGTGTTATGCTGTGAATTGAGTTTTCACGGAGCAACTGGTGTCATTTGAAAGAATGAGAGGGAGAGAGATAGAGACAGACAGAGAGAAAGAGAGAGAAAGAGAGAGATTTCCATAGCCAGGTGACAGGTCTCAACTACGAGAGGAATTAAACACTTGGGAATGAGGGATTTCCATTAAGCATTGCGCCGTGAGGGATTGAAAAATATATTTGAGGAAAAATGCTTTTAAAAGCAATCTGAATCCTGGAAAAACAATGCCCGATAACTAAAATTCTCCTCCTAAATCTAAACACAATTGCCAATTGCCAATTATATGGCTGCTATAATTAGATGTTCTATTCTTTCCTTTTTCCATTATGATGCAAAAATACAGCCTATGCTTCTTCCAATTTATATAATTTCTATACAGACTCAAAAGGCCAGTGGTAAAATCTGCCAGCTGAGAGAATGATCCTTTGAAAAGGACAAACATCACAATATGACAATCTTGGATGAACATTAGAAGGTATTGTGTTATTTGATATTTACCCTAGAGAGTCTTAGGAGGCTTACTCAGCAAATAATGAAGAAACCCATGCCACATATATTTAGATCTATCCCACAGATACCAATGCAGCTGTGGATATTAAATGGAGAGAGAGGAAACATGAAATGAGGTACACATCAAAAATATTGAGACCATGTTACAGTAAAACACTTGGAATGTGGAGCCTCGAAACCGAACCTCATAGAAATGGAAATACAAAACTATGACAACCAACCATGGCATTCTGTTGAATCACGTGAATCATATAAACTCATATGTATTTATGGCAGCCTAAATGTGCCAGATAGATTGCGCCAGTTTGGCACTACATTCATCTAAATTACTGGCAGCGTAAAGGAGCCAGCGATATTGTGCAGGTCTGGCACAGCAGCTCAATAGTCTGATACTGTATACATGACCTGTGGTAATGTAATCAATCAATCAATCAATCAAATGTATTTATAAAGCCCTTCTTACATCAGCTGATGTCACAAAGTGCTGTACAGAAACCCAGCCTAAAACCCCAAACAGCAAGCAATGCAGGTGTAGAATGAGTGTCAAGGACTTAAATTCAGTGATGGCACCCAGAAAGGGGGACCTCAAAATTAGAAATCACTGGAATGCAGCCAATCTTACCACAAATCTATTTAGACTCCCATTGCTCTGAGCAGAGTAGGAAAACACTGTTGCTCCTTTAGGACCGAATTTGAATAGCATCTATTAAAGAAGCAGTTTCTCAGACTGGTTTGCCAGATTGGGTTGGTGCTTGTCTTTAAAAGAGAGAGAGACAGAAAGAAAGAAAGATAGAGAGAGATAAGAAAGAGAGAAGAGAAGAGAAAAGGCAAGAGAAAAGAGAGAGCGAGAAATATATATATAGAGAGAGCACTCCATACCAAAAATGACGAAATTTCACTCAAATGCATAACAGCAGGAGAATGTCCCCAGCCTCAGACAATGATAACAGAATAAAGCATTATGCAATGAAACCAATGGTCAAATAAAGCTGTAAGAAACCCAGTTGTCGTGCCTTTGGTTTTCATTAAATCATAGGATAAACCAAACTGATGTCACATCTCTGATTGAAACCAGTCACAATAATCATGTTAGTACTATAACACCATGCAACAGACAATATGCCTTTGTCAAATCATATTGAAATGGTTTGACATACACTAGTTGTTATTCATGTGAATTTACTCTCTTGGTGCTGATGTCATTACAACAGGATGTTGCCATGTGCAACCTCAGGGGAGTATGATACCTGTTGGGATTGTTTTTTTCTTCAGACTGTAACACTTTCTAATTACATTTCAGGCATGGAATGAGAAACCTACAATATGTGAATATCCTGGTATAGTGTTAATAACATGTGTATTAGGCTCTCTGGATGGTGTGGAGTATATGACAACACAACAAGGAGAATGTAGATGAGAACATAGAAAGGAGACTTCTCCTCTGCTCCAGGTGCTTTACGTGGAAATTAGAAACAAGCTATACAGTAGATATGCCAATCATGACAAAGTGACTGAATACAACATTGGTAGTTTCCACACCTTTTAAAGAAAGATACTCATTTATTTGTGGAATTGCCGACATGTGAAGAGGTCTGCAGAACATCTGTCATTCTTGTAAAAACACAATTCACAATTTCAGTTAGCGTGACGCAGCAACAGAAATCTCTGAGGCGTCATGCGAATCCAAATAAGTGAAGGTGCTCAACAAAAATAACTGGTGCGACAATCCTGAAGTTCCAGCCCACTGCAAGCCTTGTTCTGTTCCATGCTTTGGTGAGATGTCACTGAAAAACACAGCCAGGTTATTTTTTTACCACTATCCATCTTTACATTTCTGAATACATCAGGTATAAAATATACTTGATATCCCATTTCTTGGTGTCTGAAAATACTTCCAGTAGCATTAAGAATGCAGTGTTTAGATACGCTAATTAAACACTTACTTCTGTGTTTATCATACATATAATGCTCGTTTAAAGTTAAAAAGCAACGCTGAGATGCTGACTAATGAGTGATGGGTGGGTTGTTCTCCGTTTGTCTGAAATGAGCCTGACTTCCCCTCAGCTAAATGGTGTTCAGCATTACCAAGCAGGTCCCAGCCAGCACTGAGCTGTTTGCTTTGATGGTGCCAGGACCAGCTGATTAAAACAGAGAGCAGGTTGGTAATTGCTGAAATTAGTGAGAGTGAAGCCTCATGCGGTGCATCAGTCCAAGCCCACCCTCACCCACCCACTGCCCACATTGTCCCTGCCCTTTGCTCCCAGTTGCCTTTGATTTATACTTCAAACTGTCCACTGTGGGGTCAGATGAAAGGTGGTCCGATGTTGAGCTTCGGTGGGAAGACGGAGTCGTTTTCATCTTTTGCATTGCTTTGACAGCATTGTTAACCATCCTTCCCTATCACAGCTATTTTACAGTGGAAGCTACTGTACGGTACACTCTGTCCCCCTTACATTATCTCTCTAACAAAGGTGTCATTATTAGCACATGTCAAAGGAGAGATAAAATGGAAATATAATTGAATTTGGTCCAGACTCCTGTGAGGATTATGATTATTAGCAAAGCCATTCTGT
This sequence comes from Salvelinus alpinus, assembly GCF_045679555.1. Classification (NCBI taxonomy): domain Eukaryota; kingdom Metazoa; phylum Chordata; class Actinopteri; order Salmoniformes; family Salmonidae; genus Salvelinus; species Salvelinus alpinus. The sequence goes on from NC_092090.1 coordinate 28,813,487, forward strand.
AGCAGAGAAGAAATAGTACTGTCATACAGCACAAACAATTTGCTCTCTAGTTCCACGTGTTAGATGTTCCAATCTGATTCGATCCAAATGAGCAAAAGACTGAATATGTACACAGATAATGTACCAAAAGGATCTGAAAAAAAATTGATTCAGCAGCTTGATCATCAAATATAATGTAACATCTGCAAAATCTTTTTTTTTAATTGCTGCTCTACAAAAATGAAATATTCCCTAGATAATATCAACGAGAGCCACAGTAAACACTTGACCATCCATTATTTAACGTCACAGACTGTTTACAGCAACAAGCTTAGAAATTAGACAAGGTCAACGTTTCTCGTAAATTACCTAGAGGACCCAGGCGCCACACCAAATTCAATCCCCTGAGGTGTATTCACTAAACGGAAGAAACATCAACAATGTTTTAAAGATGATTATTAGTACACAGTTTAGGTAACGGGCTGTGAATTAGTAACTTGGTTGACATTAAGCTCTCATGGCCAGCTGGGATTACTTTATGGTTGATTAATGACATTAATATTCTTATTGGGAAAAAACAGCAGATATATCTGCCTCAACATGATTATGTATCTGTACTAGGCACATATTTTATGTTGTGGGATTAGATATACATTATTGAGATTTATACACTCCTTTCCTGTTTAACTGAGACGTTGATAGGCCATTGCTGAAACACAGTGTCAAGGTCAATATGCTGACAGCACCGGCGTGAACTATGAACTATTGAGAATGGTGTTGAAGGTCAGGTGGGACAATGGGTTGGAAGTAGGTTTTAGCCAATAAGGTTTTCGCATGTTCATTGTTGACAATTAACTTTCACTTTTTAAGCAAGATTCCATTGGAATTTCAGTTATTTAGATTTCTTTGGAAGCTGGGGGACTCATTCAAAATGTATTCTCTACTATTTATATTGACAATATATACAGTAGATGCAGGTACATCTATTGTATAAATAGCTATAATATTCATACTCCAAATAGAACATGTGCTGCAATGGCACAGTGCCCGGTCATGAGCAGAGATGCTGGACTTAAATGACCATACATCACAGTCTAGGTAAATGCCACTGGCTGAGCAATATTCATACTACAAAGGACAAGTGGAATAAAAGGGAAACTGTAGGTGATGCTAGAAGTTGCAGAGCACAACCAATTACTTTCCTGTGATGGTCTTCAACACTTTTCAAGACTAGACAGAGCAATAGCTTTCACAAAAGCCCCAAACCCCTTTTAGAAGGTGGTAATTGGTCCAGTACTGTGATCTAACCAGCTCCAGGTATAGGACAAACCTACCACAGCAGAGGCTTTCTGTATTACAAGTTAACTTTCATAGACAAGAGTCTATTTGAATGGAATGAATGAAAATGCACGGGGAGGAGCATTTTTCAGGCAGCAATTTCCTCTTGGTTGTGTGTAGAGTTTCTGTGGGACATATTCAACACAGGATTAATATTGTCTGATAAAACATGTATTTAAAAATAACTTACTTCCTTCCTATCCCCAGTTCTGGAGAACAAAGGCAGCAACAGGTGACAATCAGTGGATCTGGTATCAGTACCAGCAGCACAAATGAATAACGATACTGCACCATATTTATGTTAAGTAGAACATTGTAGAACAATGTGGGACATACTATAAGAGAGTGCATTCAGCTTGGTTACAAAACATGTTTGACTGCTCTTCATTCATTTGTCAGTGTTTTGGACTGTACTGTAATGTACTGTACTGTTATGGACTGTACTGTAATGTACTGTACTGTTATGGACTGTACTGTAATGTACTGTACTGTTATGGACTGTACTGTACTGTTATGGACTGTACTGTAATGTACTGTACTGTTATGGACTGTACTGTAATGTACTGTACTGTAAAGTGGCCCTTGGATCATCACATTGTCGTCAGTCACTAATGTAAAGTAGACATTGTATAATCTGTGTTAATACTGAAGATGAAGATTTACTACATAGTAATAGGCAATCTGCTCTTCTGGAAGCCTGATCCTAATTGCAGATGTCAAGTCTTTGTATCTTAACCTGTTGTAGTCCCTCTTTGTCTTCAGAAACACTTCTACTAATAAAGCCCCCATTATTCTATCCATCGCTCATGCTTTCCAGGCCTGCCACTAATGGTGACTACTCACTCTGAACAAAACAGGCTCCATTTGAAAGCTGTCCTTTAGTATACGAAATTGACCGGCTGTAGGTAGCTGAGAGAAAGTAACCTCGTAGAGCAGCGTAGGTAGCTGAGAGAAAGTAACCTCGTAGAGCGGCGTAGGTAGCTGAGAGAAAGTAACCTCGTAGAGCAGCGTAGGTAGCTGAGAGCAAGTAACCTCGTAGAGCAGCGTAGGTAGCTGAGAGAAAGTAACCTCGTAGAGCAGCGTAGGTAGCTGAGAGAAAGTAACCTCGTAGAGCAGCGTAGGTAGCTGAGAGAAAGTAACCTCGTAGAGCGGCGTAGGTAGCTGAGAGAAAGTAACCTCGTAGAGCAGCGTAGGTAGCTGAGAGAAAGTAACCTCGTAGAGCAGCGTAGGTAGCTGAGAGAAAGTAACCTCGTAGAGCAGCGTAGGTAGCTGAGAGCAAGTAACCTCGTAGAGCAGCGTAGGTAGCTGAGAGCAAGTAACCTCGTAGAGCAGCGTAGGTAGCTGAGAGCAAGTAACCTCGTAGAGCAGCGTAGGTAGCTGAGAGCAAGTAACCTCGTAGAGCAGCGTAGGTAGCTGAGAGAAAGTAACCTCGTAGAGCAGCGTAGGTAGCTGAGAGAAAGTAACCTCGTAGAGCAGCGTAGGTAGCTGAGAGAAAGTAACCTCATAGAGCAGCGTAGGTAGCTGAGAGAAAGTAACCTCGTAGAGCAGCGTAGGTAGCTGAGAGAAAGTAACCTCGTAGAGCAGCGTAGGTAGCTGAGAGAAAGTAACCTCGTAGAGCAGCGTAGGTAGCTGAGAGAAAGTAACCTCGTAGAGCAGCGTAGGTAGCTGAGAGAAAGTAACCTCGTAGAGCAGCGTAGGTAGCTGAGAGCAAGTAACCTCGTAGAGCAGCGTAGGTAGCTGAGAGCAAGTAACCTCGTAGAGCAGCGTAGGTAGCTGAGAGAAAATAACCTCGTAGAGCAGCGTAGGTAGCTGAGAGAAAGTAACCTCGTAGAGTAGCGTAGGTAGCTGAGAGCAAGTAACCTCGTAGAGCAGCGCAGGTAGCTGAGAGAAAGTAACCTCTTAGAGCAGCGTAGGTAGCTGAGAGAAAGTAACCTCGTAGAGCAGCGTAGGTAGCTGAGAGCAAGTAACCTCGTAGAGCAGCGTAGGTAGCTGAGAGAAAGTAACCTCGTAGAGCAGCGTAGGTAGCTGAGAGAAAGTAACCTCGTAGAGCAGCGTAGGTAGCTGAGAGAAAGTAACCTCGTAGAGCAGCGTAGGTAGCTGAGAGAAAGTAACCTCGTAGAGCAGCGTAGGTAGCTGAGAGAAAGTAACCTCGTAGAGCAGCGTAGGTAGCTGAGAGAAAGTAACCTCGTAGAGCAGCGTAGGTAGCTGAGAGAAAGTAACCTCGTAGAGCAGCGTAGGTAGCTGAGAGAAAGTAACCTCGTAGAGCAGCGTAGGTAGCTGAGAGAAAGTAACCTCGTAGAGCAGCGTAGGTAGCTGAGAGCAAGTAACCTCGTAGAGCAGCATAGGTAGCTGAGAGCAAGTAACCTCGTAGAGCAGCGTAGGTAGCTGAGAGAAAGTAACCTCGTAGAGCAGCGTAGGTAGCTGAGAGAAAATAACCTCGTAGAGCAGCGTAGGTAGCTGAGAGAAAGTAACCTCGTAGAGTAGCGTAGGTAGCTGAGAGCAAGTAACCTCGTAGAGCAGCGCAGGTAGCTGAGAGAAAGTAACCTCTTAGAGCAGCGTAGGTAGCTGAGAGAAAGTAACCTCGTAGAGCAGCGTAGGTAGCTGAGAGCAAGTAACCTCGTAGAGCAGCGTAGGTAGCTGAGAGAAAGTAACCTCGTAGAGCAGCGTAGGTAGCTGAGAGAAAGTAACCTCGTAGAGCAGCGTAGGTAGCTGAGAGAAAGTAACCTCGTAGAGCAGCGTAGGTAGCTGAGAGAAAGTAACCTCGTAGAGCAGCGTAGGTAGCTGAGAGCAAGTAACCTCGTAGAGCAGCGGAACCGAGTGCAGACTACCAAATCTTTCATTTACCAGCATTTTAGAAAAGAAAGGGGCTGGCTAAGAGTCACTATTAAATATATATATTCTCTGATACAAGTGAAGCTTCCAGGTCTCACTCAATGTTGCGATGAATTATTTGTTGCAACATTGAGGTCTGTTCCTGCATGTTTTACAGATCGCACCAGCAACAACTACTATAGCTACATCCTTTGAATGCTGTATCTACCCAATGTATATGACCATGTATGGTAATGCTGGAATTGCTACTGTGTGATGGTGAGGTCAATGCTTCATTAACAAATGATGAGCTAAGCTGTGACTCAGAGTTGAGTATAGTGGACAACACATTAACAAACAAAAAAATGCTGAACCCCAGTTTATATGAGTATACAGTATGTCTTTCAACAGGTCCATCAATAAACATACCCGTTCAAGGGAACAAGGAAAATAAAGATAGATTTAGCATCTCAACTGAATATATTGATTTACAGCCTTAACATAGTCATTCATAGTCTTCCCTTGGTCATGAGCTTTACTGTATGTACTCGTGGACCTGTTATCATTGATAAAGAAATTCTAAAGATTTCTGAACTTACACATTGTCCGTGAGACACTGTGCTACCGTTGGAATAGTTTCAAATATATAGGTAAAAAATAAATGTGTAATGTAGAATGGCATTGAGTTAAATTGTCAGAGGCAGATGTATTTAAAGATGCTTGATTATGGCCTCTAACTCACAATAAAGTGTCAGTGGGCCAGATAGACAGACAATGGCACAATGGAACTGTTCTAGCATAGCTACTGTGTCAGTTGTTCAGATCACCCAACAATCCCTACACATACAGTCACAACTGCTTAAGTACAGTATGTGGTGGCCATTTTCAAGCACTAGGCTAACCCATGTTAGTCAAGTCAGATTAGCAACTGTTTTACACTGATTACACAATAATGTAATGAATGTTTAATAACGGCTCAAAAAAGGGATCACGGTGCAAATGGAATTGTGTGGGCTTTTTCAGACTGCAGCAACTCTGAAAGGCATCAACCTAAAGCTTGCTGTTGAACACTAATGCTTAATCTTAATGACAATCCTTAAAATATGAATACAAGGCACCTATTCTTTGGGAATAATAGGTCCTGAGCATAATTAGTTTAACTATCATAACCAGACACTCAGAGACAAGCTTTAACGGCTACTGTAAAGCAGTGGTTCTCAACTGGTTTTGCCTCGGGATCCAAATTGAACCAAGTGTTTGTCTCAGTCGCGACCCAATATACGCATCGTGATAATAATAATAATCAAAATACAATCTGGAAAACTATTTTTTTATGCTATATTGATAGTAAATGTAGCAATTATATTACAAGGGCACAACATTCCTACCACTTTCACTGTCAATAATAACATTTTGCCCATATTCTTGATGAAGAATGTTAATATTACTCCACAAAATCAACCAAAATAGTGCTGCTCGATAGTGCTGCTCAATGTAGCCGATATTGAAAATACTTTGATTGAAGAAAAATTGTTCAGAGACTAAACTATGTAAAAATGTAAGTTCATTAGAATTTTACAAATGTTCTACCTGGTTTAAGATGTTTAAGTTCTGACTGGATAATTTTTTCATTGTATTTTTTAAATTATTATTATTTTTAAAAGTATTACTCAGACACCCACATGGGTAGGAAATGAACAATGTAAGGTAATAGAATTTGCTTCTTGGAAATGTTTTTCCCATTCCCAGTGTGTGGGAAAGGGCAGGGGAAAGCGCACTCATCAGTCATATCATACCTCCTGCAGGGCCAAAGAGGGCAGAGATCGGTTGGTAATTAAACTATCTGGTAAATGAAACACTGATTGAATTAGAGGAGTGATCCCTTCACTGCCTCAAGTTCTTGTTTAATCATTTAATAGTACAAAAACACTATAGAATTTTGTCAAATGAATTCACAAGGTGTGTTTTTCCAAATCAGGCGTGCAGTAAATATTGATAATTTAATGATCAGTATCTGTTTAATAAAACATATCTGTCCCATGTATTTGGGCCTTTCCTAAGGCTTGGAAGTAATGCATTTATGGGGAAACTACCCTCATAACCTCATAAAAATGTACCTTAGCCTTTTATTACTGGTTATTGATCATATATTGTTATTGAAGAAACTCACTTGCTATGGCTTTACATCACCTGCCATCACATGGTTGGAGAGTTATTTATCCAATAGAACTCAGACAGTTTTCTTCAATGGAAACTTCTTCTACAGCTGCAACATCAAGAGCATCCTGACTGGTTGCATCACTGCCTGGTACGGCAATTGCTCGGCCTCCGACCGCTAGGCACTACAGAGGGTAGTGCGTACGGCCCAGTACATCACTGGGGCTAAGCTGCCTGCCATCCAGGACCTCTACACCAGGCAGTGTCAGAGGAAGGCCCTAACAATTGTCAAAGACCCCAGCCACCCCAGTCATAGACTGTTCTCTCTACTACCGCAAGGCAAGCGGTACCGGAGTGCCAAGTCTAGGACAAAAAGGCTTCTCAACAGTTTTTACCTCCAAGCCATAAGACTCCTGAACAGGTAATCAGATGGCTACCCGGACTATTTGCATTGTGTTCCCCCCCCCAACCCCTCTTTTTACTCTCTGTTTATCATATATGCATAGTCACTTTAACTATACATTCATGTACATACTACCTCAATTGGGCCGACCAACCAGTGCTCCCGCACATTGGCTAACCGGGCTATCTGCATTGTGTCCCACCCACCACCCGCCAACCCCTCTTTTACGCTACTGCTACTCTCTGTTCATCCTATATGCATAGTCACTTTAACCATATCTACATGTACATACTACCTCAATCAGCCTGACTAACCGGTGTCTGTATGTAGCCTCGCTACTTTTATAGCCTCACTACTGTATATAGCCTGTCTTTTTACTGTTGTTTTATTTCTTTACCTACCTATTGTTCACCTAATACCTTTTTTGCACTATTGGTTAGAGCCTGTAAGTAAGCATTTCACTGTAAGGTCTACTACACCTGTTGTATTCAGCGCACGTGACAAATAAACTTTGATTTGATATGTACAGTGCGGTGTCCCTCAGGGCAGCTCCCTTCGGCCATTATGCTTCTCTATTTTTACAAATGATTAAACCAAATTTTGCCATTGGTCTTACACAGAGCTAGAATGACTATGTATTCGGATGGTTCCACACTCTACATGTCAGCGCCTAAAGCCAGTAAGATTACTGAAATTACAAATAAGGAGTTACAGTATCAGAATGGGTGATTTATAATAAACTGGTCTTAAATACATCTAAAACTAAAGCATTGTATTTGTTTCAAAACATTATGTAAGACCTAAACCTCAACTGGAGTTGTGCATAAAGGGTGTGACCATTGAGCAAGTTGTGGAAGCGAAACTCCTAGGTATAACATTGGCTGGTCAATTATCATGGGCTAGTCATATTGACAAAGTTAATGTGAAAATGGGAAGGGGTATGTCTGTTGTAAAAATATCTGAATTTTTTACACAAAAATCAAATGTACTAGTTGTTAAGGCTCTGGTCTTGTCCCATCTTGATTACTGTCTTGTAATATGGTCAAGTGCAGCAAAGAAAAATCTAGCATGCCTTGCTCTTAACTACACATACAGACATAATATCAATAACATTCATGTCAGTCTTTCCTGGTGGAGGGTTGACGAGAGATTAACTGCTTCTCTTCTAGTTTTCATGATAAATATTACTGTGATGAAAATTCTAGATTGTCTGCATAATCAAATAACATTCACCCCAGACACCCATACATACCCCACAAGACATGTCACCAGGCTTCTGTTCACAGTCCCCAAGTCCAAACGAATCAACGGCAATGCACAATATTATACAGAACCATGATCGCATAGAACTCCCTTCCATCTCCAATTACTCAAGCAAACAGCAAAATTACCTTAAAAAACAGATGAAATAACATCTCCTGGAACAGCGAGGACTGTGAGGACACACACACACACACACACACACACACACACACACACACACACACACACACACACACACACACACACACACACACACACACACACACACACACACACACACACACACACACACACACACACACACACACAAGCACAAGCACACACATTATTTTGTAGTTGTATTATTTGTATATCATTGTATTTAAAATGTGTGTGACTGTCCTTATCTATCAGTTTATCAGTGTTTTATTACTTGTCATAATTTGTGTTTTTGTGGACCCCAGAAAGAGTAGCTGATGCTTCTGCAAAAGCTAATGGGGATCCAAATAGACAAATCAAACAAATAAATATTAAGTGTGGTCTGAATATATACTACAGCCTGGACACTAGAGAAGGTGCTATATATCTAGAGAGAGAGAGCGTAACAGTTCAGTCAAGCTATAGCAGTTATCTACATCTGTAATACAAATAGCTCCACTACAATCCCAGGCTTAATTATGACTACAAAAATTCATGTCACATTACACAAACCTAACATTAGTAACTTGTGAGAGGAGAGGGTGAGTGAATGAAAATAATACTAATTAGAGAGAGGGCTTCCCACTGGCCACAGATAATTCAACATCTATTCCACGTTGGTTCAACATAATTTCATTGAAATGACGTGGAAACAACGTTGATTCAACCAGTGTGTGCCCAGCGGGTTGCTATCTCTATCTATGAAAGCTGTGGTTGAGTCATTTTTCTGGCTTCTAAGGAGCGATACTGAATAATATTTGGACGATGTCATCTCCAGTGAATCTCCCACCATCTGTAGAAAGAGGTTTGTATGGGCAGTAAGATGTTCTGTTAATCTAGCTTTCAGAGACAGACACGTTTACAATACAATATGTCAAATGTAGTATTCAAATGGAAAGCAAATCTATGCAGCAGCATTGTTAATGCATTTGAATAAAACCACAACTGTTAACCACCTGCCACACCTACACTTCTGCATGAACCTGGTCTTTTGTGTCACAATTCAACTGAATAACCTGTGACTACATTTTAATGTTTGCCGTTAAAGTAACATTTACTCTATTTTCACTCTGTTTTATAACACAGCTGATAGCTCTCTCAGAGAAAAAGTTCACTCACTGAGGCTGCCCCGGCTACAGTGTACCGGTGTCTGTGTCTGTATCACAGAATGGCTGAAATGGCTTGAATACCGCTACGCTGCCAGCTAATAACTTGACAGGCTTTAGTGCAGAATACATTTGTGTAATTAACTTGGGCTGAAACACAGTTGCCTAATTGATCAACACCCTGGTACCTGGGCGTTGGGTTCCACAGGAGTTAAGCAATGCTTTCAGAGCCCCTCAGAGGAGGGGTGGAGGGAGAGTCCCGAATGGAGGGCAGGCTGAGCTCTGGCTCCCGGGCTCTGTTTTCTAGGCACAGTGCCATCCATCCACAAACTAACTCACAGAGCACCTGGCCCCTGCCTGCTGCCTTTATCCTCCCTCGGCCCTCAGCCTCCGAACGGTGACCTTGTCTGCCTGGAGGAAGATGTTCATCCCCCTAAGCAGCAATATAGCAATACACATCCCTGGCTCCCTAGCTATACAGAGACACGCAGATCAAATCCGCTCCCCAGTTCATCCTCACCTTTATTTCAAGGCCAAAACAAACGAGGGTTGTCACTAGGTACCGTACACCAACGTCAAACTCTGGGAATAAGGACATTATCTTCCTGAGAAATACTGACGGGCACAAAATCCACAATGATTTCTCAGAGGGTCCCCAGCAGTGAACCAAAATAATGTTTTAATTTCTCAATTGGTCAGTTCGATAACTAATACCTTACCTGGCAGCTAAAACTACAGACAAAGGAAACCTGTACAGGTACAATACACTCTTAGAAAAAAGGGTTCCAAAAGTGTTCTTCAGCTGTCCCCATAGGATAACCCTTTTTGGTTGCAGGTAAAACCCTTTGGGGTTCCATGTAGAACCCTCTGTGGAAATGGTTATAAATGGAACCCAAAATGGTTATACTTGGAACTAAAATGGTTCTACCTGGAACCAAAAAGGGTTCTTCAAAGGGTTATCCTATGAGGAAAGCCAAAGAACCCTTTTAGGTTCAAAATAGCACATTTTTTTCTAAGAGTTTAGGTACTGTTCTTATGGAAGGTTCTTTAGATAAAGCCTAGTGCAAAGGCAAGAAAGCAATTTCCGGTACTTTCTTTAAAAAGTATTGTTTTAAAGCTCTGCATTACTCTGCAGGCAAGCACAAACAATCCACAGTTTGTGTCGGGTTGGTCTTGAATCTTACCTCAGTTCTAGCCAGTGCTTGACCTGGGCAGGGGCTCACCTCAAATGTTCTACTGCTTGAGCTCCTGTTCCTCTTATAGAATATGAGCTCAAAAGTATTGTGGAGCTCTTGCACATAAATATAAACATTACCGGCAACCAAAATGAGTACCGGCACCTATTTCATTCCAAGTCAAGTACTGGTTCTAGCAGGAAATACATTAATAAGATGTGTTCTCTTGGTTGACAGACTGAGCTGAAGTATCCAGTAATGTAGCCATAAAAACTCATCCCTCATGAAGTACATTATTAATTTTAGAGATGTATTGATAATTTGGTGTTGTATTAGGGCAACAGGGAGTAAAGAGATTTCCTGTGTCCCGGAAACTCACTGCTATGAACATGTTATTATTCCAATTACTAGATTGCCTTCATATTGAATTTGATCTTAACTGCATTGCCTGGTTAAAATACACTGAGTATACCAAACATTAGGAACACCTTCATAATATTGAGTTTCATCACCCCTTTTTGCACTGAGAACAGCCTCAATTCATCGGGGCATGGACTCTAGAAGGTGTCGAAAGCGTTCCACAGGGATAATGACCCATGTTGACTCCAATGCTTCCCACAGTTGTGTCAAGTTAGCTGAGTGTCCTTTGGGTGGTGGACCTTTCTTGATACACACAGGAAACTGTTGAGGGTGAAAAACCCAGCAGCATTGCAGTTCTTGACACAAACAGTTGCGCGTGGCACCTACTATCATACCACATTCAAAGGCATTTAAATATTTTGTCTTGCCCATTCACCCTCTGAATGGCACACATACACAATCCATGTGTCAATTGTCTCAAGGCTTAAAAATCCTTCTTTAACCTGTCTCCTCCCCTTCATCTATACTGATTGAAGTGGATTTAACAAGTGACATCAATAAGGGATCATAGGTTTCACCTGGATTGACATGGTCAGTCTATGTCATGGAAAGAGCAGTTGTTCTTAATGTTTTGTATACTCAGTGTAGGTATCTCTGATGTCCCAAATCAATGTGTTTCCACTGCCTCCTTCATTCTGCAGTCTGAGTCACGTATCTCTACATGTGCATCTCTGCATGTTCAGAGAACAGTCTGGAGGTGGTCTCTCTTTTTTTCTCTCTCTCTCTCTCTCCCTCTCTCTCTCTCTCTCGCATCTCCCTCTGCCTCTCTTGTTCTCTTTCTCATTTCTCTGTGCCTCTCTCTTTTTCGCTCTCTATCTGCCTCTCTCTCTCTCTCCACATCCACCCCCCTCTCTCCCTGTTCCTCTCTATCTGCCTCTCTCTCTCTCTCTCTCCACATCCACCCCCCTCTCTCCCTGTTCATCTCTCTCTGCCTCTCTCTCTCTCCCACATCCACCCCCCTCTCTCCCTGTTCCTCTCTCTCTGCCTCTCTCTCTCTCTCCACATCCACCCCCCTCTCTCCCTGTTCCTCTCTATCTGCCTCTCTCTCTCTCTCTCCACATCCACCCCCCTCTCTCCCTGTTCCTCTCTCTCTGCCTCTCTCTCTCTCTCCACATCCACCCCCCTCTCTCCCTGTTCCTCTCTCTCTGCCTCTCTCTCTCTCTCCACATCCACCCCCCTCTCTCCCTGTTCCTCTCTATCTGCCTCTCTCTCTCTCTCCACATCCACCCCCCTCTCTCCCTGTTCCTCTCTATCTGCCTCTCTCTCTCTCTCTCTCCACATCCACCCCCCTCTCTCCCTGTTCCTCTCTATCTGCCTCTCTCTCTCTCTCCACATCCACCCCCCTCTCTCCCTGTTCCTCTCTCTCTGCCTCTCTCTCTCTCTCCACATCCACCCCCCTCTCTCCCTGTTCCTCTCTCTCTGCTTCTCTTCTCTCTCTGCTTCTCTTCTCTCTCTATCTCTCTCATGCCCAACAAAGAGCACATTTGCAGAATCTCCCCCACACTCGTCTGAATCCTCTCTGCTTCCTCCCAGCTATTCTTCCCACGGTAGCAACTCACATTACACCATTCTTCACTTTAATGCACTTTAATAGCATTAATATCTCCTTTTGCTTCTTGAGCTGCACCCCCTACATCTTAAGAAAGCTGCTTAAAAGCAATTGACAAGGGTAGTCTACCACAACAGATAGGGGGAGTGGGAAGACAACCATAATGATTCAGCTGTTTTAATGCATTATCATTCTCTCCCTGCATGGAGCACTCTGTAAACAGGCACTAGAATATGTAGAAAAACAACATGAGTCAGATGTCACCTTCTAAGCCATCCCAAGTTTCACCAGAAGTGACAGTGAAGGTTGGGTCGGTCTAAAATGACAGGGGGCTCTAGCATAAAGATAAGGCTCTACTATAAAACATCCAAACCAACGAGTGTGGGTGCCTCTGGTTTTGGAGGAGGAAAGAGAATCCTCCCTCTGCATTATTCAATGGATCTCCTCCTCTAAATAACAGCGGCTGAGGATTGTTTGACATCCCAAATGAATAATTAAGGTTGACCTTTTGTTCCCATTAGAGGTGATGGACCAATATCACATTCATCCACTTCCTGTTTAAGGCTCATGCTGCCATCAAATGGCACTCTATTCCCTTTATAGTGCACTTCCTTTGACCAGGGCTATGGTAAAAAGTAGTGCACTATATAGCAAATAGGGTGCCATTTGGTACACATATCTGATCTAAAGCTAAATGTGAAGCTATTCCTATAGGATTGACTAGAAATGAATAGTCATTGATGACTAAGAGCCTGAAATGTAGCTACCAAACCATAAGTCACCTCTAATGATGGTAGTATAAATTGCATTGTAGGCATGTTGATTTCAGGAGAATGTAAATAAACATTTTGCAGAGGGAGAAAAGCGCATTCCATTTATATTTTCTCAGCAATATTATTAACCCATTGGATTATTTGGTTGTCAAGCTGTAGTCTAATTCACAAGTCAAGCTTTCCTTAATAAAATGTTACTGCAGTGAGCTAAATCAGGGTTTCTTGGTAGTCTTAAACAAATCTACTTTGAAACAGAAGTATACACCACACACACATGGTTATGGGCTTAAAAAAAGAAGACACATGTACCATGTCAGATTGTGAGTTGAAAGTTATTCAATTTTGAGTTTGCATCCCAATATTACACTTTATATACATCACAGAAGACTAAAATATAACAAAACCGTTTGACATAGAAACACCAGATTTCTGGCTTAAAAACTATAATAATGTTAATTAATTATGAAATGATGAAAAATATGAATAACATTCCACCCATGAGGCCACTAGAGGGCGCTTTGGTCATTCGACTGCAGGATCTAGCCAGTAAACTCAACTGGTGTCTCTGATTTTCCAGCTCCAAACCAGTTGACAAGGCCATGGGTGTTGCCTGGTGATGCTGCGCTGTCTGGAGTGCGAAGATTCCAGGCATTGAAAGAGGCTCAGTGTTCAAGGGAGCACATATTTATAGCCGGGTGAGGAATAATTCATTGTAATCAGAGTGCAGATCATGCTCTTATTCCTTCACGGAACAGATATGTCGGAATGAAAAGAGCAGGCTTCTTTTCTCTCTCTCTCCCGCTCTGCTCTCTAGCGGCCTGCCAAATGGAAATGGCGAAGGATGGTTAGCTCTTTGAAGCCACTGTGTGTGTTTGTCGTCATGCGCTCCTGCTCCGCCTTGGGATCTCAGGTGGTTCTTCTTTAAAAAGAGAGAGATCTTGTAATGTCGCACAAGCCACTGCCTACGCACTGAATCACTGTCCTTAATCAGACTCAAGAGTGATCCAAACCCCCCTCCCCCAGTCCAGGGTCACCTAGCTACACAGTGCCATGGGTTCAATACATCCCCATGGTAGTAACTGATAATCTATAAGGATCTACTGTATAAAAACATGTTTTTGGAACACTTCACATGTGATCACATGTTAACACGTGTCGTTTCATGTTATCACATGTTGCTTTACATTTTGTCACATGTTATCACATTAACTTCACGTAAGATCACGTGATCACATGAAGAAAAAGAATGTGGAACACAAACAGCTGCTTTTTATTACGTTTCCACTGGATATACGGGATCATCAGATCATGATATTTTGCTCTTTCACTCCGAGGCTTGGTGATTATCGAGGCCGGGAGTGTTGGAAATATTTTTTAAATACAATTTGCTTACCACCCCAATAGGTCCACAGATGACGCAATCGCAATCACACTGCACACTGCCCCAACCCATCTGGACAAGAGGAATACCTATGTAAGAATGCTGTTCATCGACTACAGCTCAGCATTTAACACCATAGTACCCTCCAAACTCGTCATCAAGCTCGAGACCCTGGGTCTCGACCCCACCCTGTGCAACTGGGTCCTGGACTTCCTGACGGGCCGCCCCCAGGTGGTGAGGGTAGGAAACAACATCTCCACCCCACTGATCCTCAACACTGGGGCCCCACAAGGGTGCGTTCTCAGCCCTCTCCTGTACTCCCTGTTCACCCATGACTGCGTGGCCATGCATGCCTCCAACTCAATCATCAAGTTTGCAGACGACACTACAGTGGTAGGCTTGATTACCAACAACGACGAGACGGCCTACAGGGAGGAGGTGAGGGCCCTCGGAGTGTGGTCAGGAAAATAACCTCTCACTCAACGTCAACAAAACAAAGGAGATGATCGTGGACTTCAGGAAACAGCAGAGGGAGCACCCCCCTATCCACATCAACGGGACAGTAGTGGAGAAGGTGGACAGTTTTAAGTTCCTCGGCATACACATCACGGACAAACTGAAATGGTCCACCCACACAGACAGCGTGGTGAAGAAGGCGCAGGAGGCTTCAGGAGGCTGAAGAAATTTGGTTTGTCACCGTAAACACTCACAAACTTTTACAGATGCACAATCGAGAGCATCCTGTCAGGCTGTATTACAGCCTGGTAAGGCAACTGCTCCACCCACAACAGTAAGGCTCTCCAGAGGGTAGTGCACAACGCATCACCGGGGGCAAACTACCTACCCTCCAGGACACCTACATCACCCGATGTCACAGGAAGGCCAAAAAGATCCTCAAGGACAACAACCACCCGAGCCACTGCCTGTTCACCCCGCTATCATCCAGAAGGCGAGGTCAGTACAGGTTTATCAAAGCTGGGACCGAGAGACTGAAAAACAGCTTCTATCTCAAGGCCATCAGACTGTTAAACAGCCATCACTAACATTGAGTGGCTGCTGCCAACTTACAGACTCAAATTTCTAGCCACTTTAATAATTAATAATTGGATGTAATAAATGTATCACTAGTCACTTTAAACAATGCCACTTTATACAATGTTTACATACCCTACATTACTTATCTCATATGCATATACTGTACTCTATACCATGTACTGCATTCTACTGCATCTTGCCTATGCCGCACGGCCATCGCTCATCCATATATTTATATGTACATATTCTTATTCGTCCCTTTACACTTGTGTGTATAAGGTAGTTGTTGTGAAATTGTTAGATTACTTGTTAGATATTACTGCACTGTCGGAACTAGAAGCACAAGCATTTCGCTACATTCGCATTAACATCTGCTAACCATGTGTATGTGACCAATAACATTTGATTTAATTTGATGTGTGAAGTGAAAAAAATCACTGAGAAGCTCAGCTTATTACTGGTGGAAGTAGTGAGTTAAGACAATCAGACATTGCCTAATGGGCACTTCCTTATATTTACACGCAGCAGGTTAGGTAGGCCTACTTCTATGCGTGCTCAGGCGCTCCTGAGAAACCAGACTCATGCTCATTGCTCATGGAGCATTTCAAACAAAAGACAATGAAAAGATTGACAAAACTTGTAATGGTTATGAAATAAACCAAAACTTGTTTATCATAAGTGTAGCAGGTTATGAACACTGCAAACAACATTTCCATTCCGAGAATGAGAATGGTAAATGACTGTACTGTAATTAATACATGCATTAACAGAAATTAATGTAACCAAATGACGGGGGGATTAACGGTACATTTACTAGGCCTACTGGTGACATATGTAATGGGGAATTTATTTTAAAAATAAGCAGTCAAAGGGCAAACAATTCACAGAATGAAACAATGAATGCGCAAGAATTGATGAGAGACATCTGAGTGCATTCTGGAGAGCTGAGTGTGTGCATTCTGAAGATAGACATGACATATCTTCGCTGCACACCCCTCCCCTTCTTCTTTTGGCAACATATTAAATTATACTCAAGACACATTATCTTCACGCATATTTTAGATGCTTTTCACTGACAGCCGCAACTCAATCAGCTCGACATTATTGCAACACGTGCTGCCTAAATTGTGGCCTTCCCAAATAGGCATGACCTACACAGCTATGTTTTTAAAGAAGCTAATGATCCTCTGTGGCTAAGTTATGCTAAGTCATGCTATCTGGGGAAGTATTTTGAATGTTTTTATTTAGACAATTAATTATATAATTTTGGCAAAACATCAATTTACTTTAAGGGAAGCCAGCATCCTAACAGTGCACTGTGGACCCGCGAACTTACCTTTCCAATTCACTAGAGGGTGAAACCAGAGATCTATATATAATGACGAGATGCTCATCTCTCTGACCTAACAACGGGAGTCATTGTCCCAAAGGTGGGAAGGCAGGCAACAAGCTTAGGTCTGCTTATTATGCCCATAGAAATGCATTAGGCCTATTCAGGCCTGATTTTGGAGATTGTCAGCCCTCTCGCTTCGCCTCTTCCTCTCTGCTGAAACTCTCTGACCGACGAAAGCATCTGAGTGAGCAAAACAGCGCCCCTCTGTCTTACTACATTTAGCCCATATATCTGATGCTGTCTGGACAGAAATGGTATGACATTCCATACTCTTTTGGTCCAGACAGGATCAGATACTGTACATGGTCTACACATATTGAGACAGGGGGGCTCTGTTTCGCTCACTCAGATGCTTTATCTGAGATTGATGCATCTTTCTGTCAATGTGTCTCGGTCAAATAAATCAATATTTAAATATATTATTTGGATGGGCAAGGAGGTATGGTAGGGGGTCCGCCCATAACGCCGGCCCTGCACACAAGTACACTCACTCTCACACCGGCAGTAACGCATCCCTAGCTTCCAGCTGGGCTTGGACTGCACTCTTCATCCGTTCCGAGGAGCCGTTGGTCACTGCAGAGCCATCTGGAGTGCTATGTCCCAGCTCCACTGGGCCTCTGCCAGCCTCAGTATGAGCACAGCATCTTCAAGCACATTTTGTATGCGTCAAAGCTCTGCTGTGTCCAATGACCCTGGCCACTGACAGAAGCCATTGCATTCAGTCACATGGACACCACCTCAAAGGGGGCCTTATTCTCTAGTTGGACAGCACCTGCATTCTCTGGCACCAATTGAAAAGGGGATGGGGGCCATTTTAACATGATTGACATACTAATTTCCTCTTACAAAAAAACTAAGTTCCACAATACTGCACAAATATTGCACATAATGTTTCTATAATCAGCAAATGTACAGAGTGGCTTCACAGAGGCCTACATCTTGATGCCCAAGAGGACCCCAATGACGGCAGAAAGCTGAGGTCCTCAAAAAGCCATTGAATACACTGTGTCTATCAGGGATCAGTAAGAGCTGGAGTAGCCTAACAGATCATTATAATCATTTATTCCATTGATCTGTAAATTACATCTTCCACAACGTGTCATACCCATGCTTATAGAGTCGGTCACTTTTTCAGAGCTAGAAAACACAGCAATCTCGTGTGTTCTTTTCACCAAGATTTTTCTATTTTGTTCAGCAGAGCACCTAGCAGTAGATTTGTAGGGGAAAACATGAACTGGCCAAAGAACGGATCACCGACCTTCGTCATCAATTACCAAGAGCTTCTTTTTTTGGCACAAAACGTAACATGTTTTTGGAAGCAAGGAGGGGAGAACAAATGGAACCCAGTATGCTGAACTCACTCACTCTTTGTCATAAAGTATAAAGTGATGTAGGCCGATTTAAGGGTTTGCAGTTTGCGCTGCAGTTAATACTGACACCTGATCCTTGCGACCATCACCTTTATAATCCGACACACCCTCTGGGCCAGCTCCATAGGGCATCTCTGAGCCACATATACTGTAGGTCAGATACAAACTGCAATAGTAAATGAAGCCTACACAAAACTTTCTATACGTCATCCACGTCTGTTATCCACACAGGCACTTTAACCTACACAAATCCACAATATAAAGCTGATCCTCTCAACTCTATTGTCCCTTGGATCCTGTAACACAGGCGCATAACCACACCTTGCTGTCACTCACATTCTTGTCTTTTCCATGCATGCAGCAGGTGCTGTTGGAGATTTGCTCGTGTTTGTTTTTAATTACAGTTTTTAGTTATTGTACCTTCTTACATTAAAAACGGTGGGGAGTGTATTTATTCTCAGATTTCTGTCTGCCTCAGCGCATCTGGTAATAATGAGAAATTGAACAGAATCATGGATCATTTGAAAGTGGAGTTAAACACAGACATCAATGTAATATATGCCATTTCCCATCTCACAAAACAAGTTGAAAATAATATTTCAAACCTAATAAGAATGCTCTGTCATTCATCACAGAAAATATTTGCAGTCAGTCTACCTAGCCCGCTCTAAAATGAGACTTGTGAATCGCAGTATGAATAATGGGATACTTTCCCTATGTACTCAGTGTATAATTAGGATGAACACAATTTGAGTTCATTCACTGACCACTTAAATTGAATAATGCATGCTTGATATGGCAGTCTGCAAGGAGCAACTAGGCATGACTCCAAATGAGGGAAAGACAGTGGCAGCATTCATTATGTTCAAACTTTGGGAGAGGAGAACCGGGGCAAAGAGGAGCAGAAGAATACTATCTGCTTGACTAATGCCAATAATGGCAAGGTACAATATCAATATGTGGTGCTGTATGATGGATACCAGAGGAGAGAGCATGATCATTTCTTTAACAAACCCATCTATCCACTGTAACTAGGCTATTGGTATTATGTCACCTCTAAAATGTGCTGATGAAACCTATAGGTTATTGCAATCCACTGTTTGATTCCTATGAGCAAAGGTAAGACCACAGAAATGTGTAGGAAAACGTTTCTCGCACAAAAGTAGGCTAGGACATAGGCTTACTGTACAAAAACAATTGTATCAACAATATATATATATATTGGGCAACTGTATATATATACAGTTGCCCAATTGTCACCTGTGGAGACGGTCATCACTAGTTAACACAGCCACAAAGTCCTGAACCCCCCTATTTCTACAATGTATATTCTTTAAACCTAACCATAACCTTAACCATACTGCTAACCTTATGCCTAACCCTAACCTTAAATTAAGACCAAAAAGCACATTTTGGTTTTCTTGAATTTTTACGATATTGCCAATTTTGACTTTGTGGCTAAGGTATCTAGTGGAAACCGTATAAGACAGTGAGACAATAAACAAATCAAGCAAATATATGCTAATGAAGCTGTTATAGTTCAATAAAAACGAAATAGGCTCAATGTATCAATGTAGCCTATCAATATGATGTGTAACGAGGTTCTGTATAGACAAAAAAAATCCATGTACAAGAACACAAAAACTTAACTGGCTAAATACAGGTGAGATGTCAACCCAGCCTACTATTCGATTGAAGACAGTTGGCCTAGTTATGTTTTATAACGTAACTCACATGACAAAAATATTATCTAGATACGTATGGGAATAGATTTACCTTAGCGAAAGCACCTGATATCATAAAGCTGACAAGGACAGGGCGGAAAGTGTGGGCTCGTGTACTGATTCTCCTCACTCGTAGATCAGCCAAGTCCTATCTTCAGCACCACGGAAAAGGCGTCCGCCTATTTCTTAAATAATAGGCTTTTCCGACTAAACAAACCCGAGACAAATGTTAGCCTACTGTCTCTACAAGTTAGATGTCTCGTGGTCGAGTCCTGGTTGCAATAGACCTGGTTAGAGCTTCGTCGAGTAGAACTAATGTGAAAAGATGAAGCGATGGACGTTTCGCCAATCAGACAGCAGCAGCATTGCGCTCCATTCTTGTGTCTTACGCTTGAGTTTTGCATCCCGGGAAGTCTCCAAGGAGAGGTACCTCTTCTTTCTTCCAGGCAACCGCTGCAATAATAGTAATGTCGTTGAAAAACTGACGAATAAACAACATTACATCTTGTATTTTCAATGCAAAATGTTTTTTCATCTTTTGGATTTGAAGCGAGACAAAATATGAAAATAACTACAGTAGCATACAGTCACCGAACCAGCCCTTATTATAGAATAAACTCAGTAACTGGGAGCGGTTGTTTCCAGTTTACCTGAACATGAGTCGATGCCTCCAATGCCAGGGAATCACTGTATAGAATCCAATTTTATCTGTCTAGCGCGAAGCCGCTATAACTGTCAGGTGTCCGCTCATGCTCTTAACCGCAGGTCTCGTGCGAAGTGAAATAATGCCGGGTAGCACGCGACAGAGACAGGTGCGACAGAATAGTTAGGAAGTAAAACAATTGTTTTAATATGGTGCTTGCACTGTATGTTTAGGACTACGCACTGTAATCGTTTTTTAAATTACAATGTATATTTAATTAGAGCGAAAAACCCAAGTGATATGCTATGTTTCCTGAATTGAGACATTTTTCCATTCTCAAGGAAATTTGACAATCTACATAATTGTAGAAGGGAAATCAGTCTGGAATGGATAGAGACATGCCACACTCTACTGTAGCATAACTCACATATAGTTCAATAGAGAAAGTGGTAATACAAGCCATAAGGGAAGTTGTATGGTTCTGAATGGAGACTTTGGCACCACACCAAAAAGTGTATCAGCCCAGCCAGCTTTGCTGAAAATGTGATTATGTTGTCTCTAGGTGTCCATCATAGCCCTCATCCCAGACAGGCACAATACAAATGGTTTCAGCTATCAGGGGGACAGATGAGCTGACGTTTATTGATACATTGCCCTCCATGAATGATGTGATGTGAGAAGGGCACACTCAGGACAATAACATTTTCTCTTATAATGTCCTATGCATCAATGGACGGCTTCCTGCCTGCTCATCTCATCTGCAAGGTAGTATGTGTGTGTGTGTGTGTGTGTGTGTGTGTGTGTGTGTGTGTGTGTGTGTGTGTGTGTGTGTGTGTGTGTGTGTGTGTGTGTGTGTGTGTGTGTGAGTTGCCTTTCCCTACCTGCCTTTCCCTATCTTGGGCCATCCAGAATAGACAGTCCAGCTCACCCTCTATTTAAAAAGTGCACATGGCATGGCCCATGAGCTAGGAGAGCTAGTAGAACTTGCACAGTACTGTATGCAGAGCATGCTCTCCGTTCTCAAACCAAAGACATTTGTACCTTCATTCTCTCAAAGGAACACACTGACAGAGAAAAAAAGGTTTAATCAAAAAATGGAAAGGAAAGCCTTGCAGGGTGAAAATCAAAAGCCACTGGATCTACATAATTCATTTCCAGGCTACTTCATGAAGCTCGGCTGGCAGAAGGAGGTTTTCTACCTGTTTTTAGTGCAGCTTCCAGAATGTAAACAATCCTGATAGTGTGGGCACTAGCTAAAGGGGGAAACCATCCTTATTAATAAGACCTTCACAGGCAGTATGGTTTGCAGTGTTGCCTGCCAAAAGAAACAGGCACCTGATTAATCATTAATCCGCACACTAGAGAAACATTTAAATATTCAGTTTTTTCACAGCAAAGTATCACAATATCTGTCATCTAGTATAGCTAAATACATCTAGTATGACTATTGTGTGTCATTGAATCAGATGAAATCCAATCAAAATTATTTTCCTTGAATGAGCCAGGAAGTGAGAATGAGTAAAATAAACACCACTTTATAATTTCATTGTTCATGTATCCAGTACGTTGTCTAAAGGAAAATTATATCAAGGCTGAATCTCAGGGTGTGGTAGAAACCATAGAGATTGTCAATAGAGCTGAGATCTTCATCCTTACAAGAGCAGCACACCCCCCTCTGCTGGTTCAAGACAGCAAGCAAACTCACACAGCTTTGTTGGCAGATTCCACAGTTTATTATGCCCAAGAAATGTGATCCAAAGCCATTGTTTTGGCCAAACTAACAGTCTACTCTAAACCATGCCATCTAGTCCACTGTACCAGAAGCACATTTCAGTGTGTGTGTGTGTGTGTGTGTGTGTGTGTGTGTGTGTGTGTGTGTGTGTGTGTGTGTGTGTGTGTGTGTGTGTGTGTGTGTGTGTGTGTGTGTGTGTGTGTGTGTGTGTGTGTGTGATCACAAAGGAGACTACGAATCGCTTACTGGGGATATCAGCAGCACATCAGCACACTAATGATAATACCAATAATGGCCCTTTTTCACAATCAATGAGTCAGATTAGAGAAATACATTGATGAGCAGATCTGATCTGTGTTCTACATTTTCAAACAGACAAGAAGCTTCTCTCAATATCTTATCTCAAAGTCCATAGGATCATTGCACAGCACCTCAGTGGAGAGTCCTTGTCTGCTTTAGTGCGTGTTAATGAACATGCAGTCTGCTGGTCAACTTGATTCTGATGGATGCTGGCATTTACTGTAGGAGCCTTGACACAATCCCCTGACCAAGAGACAGATAAGACCTTTATGGTGCGTTTATCAATACGCTCCTCTCTGCTCATCACTCCTCCTACTGAGGCGTCTGGTATCAGTCAAAATCAATACTGTTAGGTCTAGGAGGAGGTGGGGGGGGGGGGGCTTTTTAAATGATGACTGCCACTGCCAATACAATACAGTTACAATAACATGGCTGCAAATATTATACATTTTTCTAACCTTGAACGTATTAAGTGTTCAAATAGTTGTTGTAATTTGAGGAGAGATACTGACTGTAGCAGGTCAGGGGTTGTGGGTTGGTCATAGTGTACTCTACTATACTATATACTGTACTTTACTCTACCGGACTCTACTGTGTACTGTACTGTATTCTATGTCTGTGTAACGGATGTGAAATGGCTAGCTAGTTAGCGGTGGTGCACGCTAATAGCGTTTCAATCGGTTACGTCACTCGCTTTGAGACCTTGAAGTAGTGGTTCCCCTTGCTCTGCGGAGCGATGGGTAATAGCGTTTCAATCGGTTACGTCACTCGCTTTGAGACCTTGAAGTAGTGGTTCCCCTTGCTCTGCAAGGGCCGCGGCTTTTGTGGAGCGATGGGTAACGATGCTTCGTGGGTGACCGTTGTTGATGTGTGCAGAGGGTCCCTGGTTCGCGCCCGGGTCGGGGCGAGGGGAACGGACGTAAAGTTAAACCTTTACATTGATGCTGTTGACCCGGATCACTGGTTGCTGCGGAAAAGGAGGAGGTTGAAAGGGGGGTGAGTATAACGGATGTGAAATGGCTAGCTAGTTAGCGGTGGTGCGCGCTAATAGCGTTTCAATTGGTTACGTCACTCGCTTTGAGACCTTGAAGTAGTGGTTCCCCTTGCTCTGCAAGGGCCGCGGCTTTTGTGGAGCGATGGGTAACGATGCTTCGTGGGTGACTGTTGTTGATGTGTGCAGAGGGTCCCTGATTCGCGCCCGGGTCGGGGCGAGGGGACGGACTAAAGTTAAACTGTTACATATGCGGTGACACAAATGTGACATTGTAGTGACGACAAAAACAAGTATCCCTCAGAGATTGTCCACATGAAACTACTGTACATAAAACGTATTAACCTATGAAACTTATTTTTAAATAATGACTGCCACTATACTCTACTGTACTCTACCGTATACTGTACTGTACTGTACTATACTGTAGCTTATACTGTACTCTACTGCACTGTACTGTAGTACTCTACTGTACTCTACTTTACTCTACTATACTTTACTGTACTCTCCTGTATATTGTACTATACTCTACTGTACTCTACTGTATACTGTACTGTAGCTTATACTGTACTGTACTGTACTTTACTCTACTCTACTGTAGCTTATACTGTACTGTACTCTACTGTACTCTACTGTACTCTACTGTACTCTATGTCTACGCGGTGACACAAATGTGACATTGTAGTGAAGACATAACCTCTGAAAAAAACTAGTATCCCTCAGAGATTGTCCACATGAAACTACTTTACATAAAAACATATTTTCAGAGGATTCAAGCTGTGGTTTCACTTATCAAGCCAGAGTTAACCTGTTGACCAATCATTGTACAAGTTCAGTATGGATCTATTCTAATAAATGATTAATTAATCTGTGACATAACCTCTGGCCCTGGCTCAGGGTCTAATATCACCTTACATAATCCTGCTCTAACTTAATACTGACTCAGCTACGGCATAACTCTTAGCTGTAAATTACCTCCGCTGGCACAGCCGTCCTCCAATTGATTATGATAAATTGGGATGAGCAACAGTTTAATGAATAACATGGGCAAGAGTAAATCCAACATTTTACATCTGAGCGGTCTGACACACTATATAATTCTGGGCTATTGACATCTACACCAGACACATTAGAAATAGGGGTGTTTGCATCTTCAATGTCACCTGGGTTCACAGCCTGCTGCACTGAGTGGTTTGTATCTGTAACAACGTCACAGCTCAGGGCGGTTGTCACGATCGTCTTCTTGAGAGAGATTGGACCAAGGCGCAGCGTGTGCAAAATACATCTTCTTTTATTAAAGAAGAGAGAAAAACCAAGAAACGAACAACTAAACACAAACTAACAAAATAACAAACTGACGACCGTGAAGCTATACATATAAATAGTGCTGACACAAACACTACACATAGACAATTATCCACAAATACATGATGCCTATGGCTGCCTTAAATATGGCTCCCAATCAGAGACAAATGAAAAACATCTGTCTCTGATTGAGAACCACTCAGGCAACCATAGACATACCTAG
Source organism: Salvelinus alpinus (assembly GCF_045679555.1). Classification (NCBI taxonomy): domain Eukaryota; kingdom Metazoa; phylum Chordata; class Actinopteri; order Salmoniformes; family Salmonidae; genus Salvelinus; species Salvelinus alpinus. The sequence continues at coordinate 28,838,735 of NC_092090.1, forward strand.
ACACATTCACTCAACCATAGACATACCTAGACACATTCACTCAACACAAACCCATACACTACACCCAACACCCCCTTTACCATATAACCACCCAAACTAGACAAAACACAAACATTCCCCATGTCACACCCTGACCTAACTAAAATAATAAAGAAAACAAAGAATACTAAGGCCAGGGCATGACAGTACCCCCCCCCAAAAGGTGCGGACTCCGGCCGCAAAACCTGACACAGAAAGGGAGGGTCCGGGGTGGGCCTTAATATGGCGGCGGCTCGGGTGCGGGACGTGGCCACCACTCCACCATTGTCAATATCCGCTTCGGTGTCTCTGGTAGATCCTGGCTGACTGGCGACTCTGGCTGCTCATGGCTGGCGGGCGACTCTGGCTGCTCATGGCTGGCGGGCGACTCTGGCTGCTCATGGCTGGCGGGCGACTCTGGCTGCTCATGGCTGGCGGGCGACTCTGGCTGCTCATGGCTGGCGGGCGACTCTGGCTGCTCATGGCTGGCGGGCGACTCTGGCTGCTCATGGCTGGCGGGCGACTCTGGCTGCTCATGGCTGGCGGGCGACTCTGGCTGCTCATGGCTCGCTGACGGCTCTGGCAGATCATGGCTCGCTGACGGCTCTGGCAGATCATGGCTCGCTGACGGCTCTGGCAGATCCTGTCTGGTTGGCGGCTCTGGCAGATCCTGTCTGGTTGGCGGCTCTGGCAGATCCTGTCTGGTTGGCGGCTCTGGCAGATCCTGTCTGGTTGGCGGCTCTGGCAGATCCTGACTGACGAATGGCTCTAGCGGCTCCTGACTGACTAACGGCTCTGACGGCTCGGGACAGACGGGCGGCTCTAATGGCTCTGTGCAGACGGATGGCTCAGATGGCGCTGGGTAGACGGATGGCTCAGATGGCGCTGGGTAGACGGATGGCTCAGATGGCGCTGGGTAGACGGATGGCTCAGATGGCGCTGGGTAGACGGATGGCTCAGATGGCGCTGGGTAGACGGATGACTCAGATGGCGCTTGGCAGACGGGCAGCTCTGGCCGGCTGAGGCGCACTGTAGGCCTGGTGCGTGGTGCCGGAACTGGTGGTACCGGGCTGGGGACACGCACCTGAAGGCTAGTGCGGGGAGAAGGAACAGGGCATACTTGACCCTGGAGACGCACATTAGGCCTAGTGCGTGGTGCCGGAACTGGTGGTACCGGGCTGGGGACAACCATCTCAAGGCTAGTGCGGGGAAGAGGAACAGGGCTCTGGAGACGCACAGGAAGCCTGGTGCGTGGTGTAGGCACTGGTGGTACTGGGCTGGGGCGGGGAGGTGGCGCCGGAAATACCGGACCGTGCAGGCGTACTGGCTCCCTTGAGCACCGAGCCTGCCCAACCTTACCTGGTTGAATGCTCCCCGTCGCCCGACCAGTGCGGGGAGATGGAATAACCCGCACCGGGCTATGTAGGCGAACCGGGGACACCATGCGTAAGGCTGGTGCCATGTATGCCGGCCCGAGGAGACGCACTGGAGACCAGACCCTACCAGTGCGGGGAGGTGGAATAACCCGCACCGGGCTATGAACACGTACAGGAGACACCATGCGCTCTACTGCGTAACACGGTGTCTGCCCGTACTCTCGCTCTCCACGGTAAGTACAGGGAGTATGCGCAGGTCTCCTACCTGACTTCGCCACACTCCCTTTATGCCCCCCCCCAAGATTTTTTTTGGGCTGACTCACAGGCTTCCTACCGTGTCGTTTTGCTGCCTCCATTCGCCGGTATCCCTCCTCGCACTGCGCCAGAGAATCCCAGGCGGGCTCCGGCATTCGCCCTGGGTGATCGCCCACCTGTCGATCTCCTCCCACGTAGTGTAGTCCAGATTACGCTCCCATTGCCATTCCTCCTTGCGTTGCTCCTGTTGCCGCTGATCACGCTGCTTGATCCTTGTTTGGTGGGTAATTCTGTCACGATCGTCTTCTTGAGAGAGATTGGACCAAGGCGCAGCGTGTGCAAAATACATCTTCTTTTATTAAAGAAGAGAGAAAAACCAAGAAACAAACAACTATACACAAACTAACAAAATAACAAACTGACGACCGTGAAGCTATACATATAAATAGTGCTGACACAAACACTACACATAGACAATTACCCACAAATACATGATGCCTATGGCTGCCTTAAATATGGCTCCCAATCAGAGACAAATGAAAAACATCTGTCTCTGATTGAGAACCACTCAGGCAACCATAGACATACCTAGACACATTCACTCAACCATAGACATACCTAGACACATTCACTCAACACAAACCCATACACTACACCCAACACCCCCTTTACCATATAACCACCCAAACTAGACAAAACACAAACATTCCCCATGTCACACCCTGACCTAACTAAAATAATAAAGAAAACAAAGAATACTAAGGCCAGGGCGTGACAGCGGTAAAATTAGAATTATGGGTAAGTGTATCCTGTGGAGCTGAAGCACCCTGAAAATAGGCCTACAGGAGATGACTCAAACCTAAATATGTAGCTAGCTAGAGTATAGTGCTTCAAGGCCTTGTTTTTCATACAGAATATTTTGAATCATTTAGTTAATTATCAAAACTGTTTAATCTGCTCAGTTCTTTAATGATATACAGGAATTCTGAATCGCCATCATGTTGCTGCAAATTCTAATGACCTACCCTTACGCCAAATCCTGACTCTGTCATCAGCATGACGCAACAGGAAGTGGGATTCCACTCTTCAATTGTCCAGTGTTTGTGATCGTGTGCCCACTGAAACTGCTTCTTCTTGTTTTTAGCTGATAAGAGTGGAACCCGGTGTGGTCGTCTGCTGCAATTACCCATCTGTGACAAGAACTGACGAGTTGTGCCTTCTGAGATGCCGTTCTGCACACAACTGTTGTACTGCGCTGTTATTTGTCTCTTTGTGGCCCGCCTGTAAGCTTTCACGATTCTTGCCATTTTCCTTCGACCTCTCTCATCAACTTTTTGTTCGCTCACAGGACTACCACTGACTGGAGGTTTTTTGTTTGTTGCACCATTCTCGATAAACCCTAGACCACACCGGCCTCCTGGGCATGAAAAGCTGAGGTACTAGAGCGACACTCAAAGTTGCTCAGGTCCCTCGTTTTGCCCCTTCTAAGGATTAATCGAACAGTAACTGAATGCCTCGATGCCTGTCTGCCTGCTTTGTATAGCAAGCCACGGCCACTGCTGACTGGCCCCTGAGTGTATATTTAAGCAATAAGGCACGAGGGGGTGTGATATATGGCCAACATACCACGGCTAAGGGCTGTATCCAGGCACCCCGCATTGCGTTGTGCTTAAGAACAGCCCTTAGCTGTGGTATATTGGCCATATACCACAAACCCCTAAGGTGCCTTATTGCTATTATAAACTGGCTATCAACGTAATTCGAGCAGTAAAAAAAACAACGTTTTTGTCATACCCGTGGTATACGGTTTGATGTACCACGGCTGTCAACCAAGCAGCATTCAGGGCTCAAACCACCCAGTTTATAATAATTTAATTTGTGTGATATTGCTCCAATCTGTGAAGTACTGTAGATAGGGCCAACCACAACAACTGAATCTACTGCTTTCTCTGTATTACAAGGCTTCTCCTGAACCATCCAAATATGCTGCTGCACTCTGATGAAGATGAATGTATCTGTGTAGCGGCTCATTTGAGATTTCCAGTGAGGGCACACCACACAGTGCTACTAGCGGTGCAGGAGTCAGGTCCTGATCAATAGATGTGGGGGCAGACATGGCAGAGCCGAGCAGAGTGTGGGCTAACCAATCCCCTGGCTGAGTGCTCCAGTGCTCTGCAGTCTGGAGAAGAGAGGCGATAGTGAGGGCTGAGGGCATGTGGAGGCTGGTGAAGAATTAGATACACCTGACTGACTCACAATATTGGGTGGACAACCTCTAGCTAGGGTATCATCACTAGCTGCTATGTCAGGGGAGTAGAAGGATGAATTCAATTAAGTTGAATTAACTGAACTTGATGTGACGGCGTTAGAGTGAAAATGTATATTTCCTGTGTCAACTGTAATATACTTGTTTTTGTTAGTCTTCTTGGGCTGGTTTCCCAGACCCAGAGTACACCTAGTCCTGGACTAAGATGTATTTTCAATTAAAAGTCTCCATTGAGAATGAATGTTAGTCCAGGACTAGTCTTATTCTTGGGAAGTCTGAGAAACCAAAATGTATTTATTGTTTTGTAGTGGCCTCTAAAAGAATGAAAAGTAGCAACAGTTGATGTGGCGATTGGTATCTGGTTCAGATAGTGCACCTTGCTTAGGAGTAGGCAGTCTGGTCTGCTTTAGATGGCTTAATTTGGCTCAGAAGGATTCATGTTTGTGTCAGGGCCATAGGATGATCTGTCTCTCCGGCTGAGAGGGAGAAGCATAAAGTGATGAGTTGTAACTTCACTTGTCCTCCAGCCATATATTTAGCTCCAATATCTGCCGGGGTCGGCAAGGTGCGAGGCAACCAATTTTCTATAGTTCTGGATCAGAACACACAGTGAAAATGAACGTTAAATATTGATTTCAGGTTATATCACTTGCTGAAATACCCTTCGAGTTATGTATCTTTGGTCACTTCTACTTTAGTTGACTTCAGATACAAGTCAGAGTTGTTAAAAGTTAAGACACTACTTCTTAAGACTACTGTCATAGTATTGTACTTTTTGACTACAATGGGGGTCTGGTTGTACCATAACATTGATAGAAGTTAGGCCTATGCAGTCAGAAATGAACAGGGTGTTCGTTATTGCCGTTTCCTACAAAGTCTGGTGTTTGAAGTCAGGAAAGATAGTTTGATGAGAGATTCTTCCATTGAAGAGGTGGAATGGTGCAGTTCACTGCCTTCATCAGCCCTAATGATGATGACTGTTAATACTAATACACAATTTCCACTGATGGTGGATTGAAATTAGTGGATTAAATCTTTAGGTTTTCAATCTATTTCCCATCTTATTTCATACACTGATGCACATCATAATAATGTAACATTGTATAATTGGCTAAAATTAACCGTGGAGATTTTGATTCAAATCCTCCAAACAGAACATCAAAATTCAAATTGTGAAGCATGCAGCAGTGTTTCCAATGATGTTAAAAATCCCTCAAGATCCAACCATAATTCATTATCCATGGCAGAAATAACTGCAAAAGTTAAGTAGGCATGTGTAGCAAATAGTTAATAACAGACTTCATACCACCAAACAACAACACACAATAGGGTCTCATCAAATGATGTGGAAATACCACAGTGAATGAGAAACAGCTGAAGGACTCTGGGTTGAGTGGAATTTGAAATCCCAGTGTAGTTTAGGATTTTTAGCGGGACAGAGGATTATTATATATATATTTTTTATGGAACCAAAGACAAGGACTGTATTCTATTCATACATGATGGGGTGTACACCCTACAACCGTAACTCTGCCTTGATTTGAAATACATTATCACCACTTCAGAAATAAATCAATTCCAACTGAAATTGAATGTTTGAACGTCAGTATCAAAGGAGACCTGGAGACATTTCAAAGGCAGCAGAGAGCCCCCCGTCTATCTGTAACTGCTAGTGGACTACTAGGCTAGGCCCATCTCTGGTGGGTGTGTATCTGTGTGGAGGCGGCTGGTGGAGCAACACGTGTTTGGTGCCAAAGGGAAGACTTTCATACCGCACTGCAGCAGCCACCGCCAGTGCTGCCTCTCCCTGCCTGCCTGCTACAGATCTGTGTGTTGCATCTGAAGAATATCACCTTATATCACATTCCCTCTGATCAGGGGAAACTAACCCCCTGGGGAGGGATGGCGTGGGATTTAAAGGGGTGCACAGAGTTTACATAACAGAGCTTTTGAGAGTTTAGAAAGTGTTAATCAGTTTAACTGTGTTTGATTTGTTTTTGTAAGCCTAATATGTGGTATATAAATGCAATAGGGGAGAGTGGGGTAAGTTGAGCCATTTTGTAACGCTCGTCGTTAGGTGGAAGAGAGGAGGACCAAATCGCAGCGTGGTACGTTTCCATATTTATTGTAACACTTATTAAACACGAACAAAACAATAAACAGAAATGAAACCAACGACGCTACAGACCTGAACATGTGAACCTAGTGAAAACAAAGAACGCAATGAACAGGAACAATCACCCACAAACAAACAGTGAACACAGCCTACCTAAATATGGTTCCCAATCAGAGACAACGTAAAACACCTGCCTCTGATTGAGAACCATATCAGGCCAATCAGACACACCTAAACCAATGAGACACAAAACATAGAATATACCCACCCAGCTCACGTCCTGACCAACTAAACAAAGGAAATAAGGTCAGGAACGTGACAGTACCCCCCCCCCCCCCCCCAAGGTGCGGACTCCGGCCACAAAACCTGAACCTATAGGGGAGGGTCTGGGTGGGCATCTGTCCACGGTGGCGGCTCTGGCGCTGGACGTGGCCCCCACCCCACCATAGTTAATCCCCGCTTCCGTGGCCTCCTATTGACGACCCACCAACATAACCCCACTGTACTGATGGGCGCCTCTGGACAGAGGGGCAGCTCCGGACTGAGGGGCAGCTCCGGACTGAGGGGCAGCTCCGGACTGAGGGGCAGCTCCGGACTGAGGGGCAGCTCCGGACTAAGGGGCAGCTCCGGACTGAGAGGCAGCTCCGGACTGAGGGGCAGCTCCGGATTGAGGAGCAATTCCGGCATCGCCGGCGTGACAGGCAGCTCCTGGCTGACTGAAGACTCTGGCAGGTCCTGGCTGACTGACGGCTCTGGCAAGTCCTGGCTGAATGACGGCTCTGGCAGGTCCTGGCTGAATGACGGCTCTGGCAGGTCCTGGCTGAATGACGGCTCTGGCAGGTCCTGGCTGAATGACGGCTCTGGCAGGTCCTGGCTGACGGCTTTGGCAGCTCCTGGCTGGCTGACGGCTCTGGCAGCTCCTGGCTGGCTGATGGCTCTCGCAGCTCCTGGCTGGCTGACGGCTCTGGCAGCTCCTGGCTGGCGGGCGGCTCTGGCAGCTCCTGGCTGGCGGGCGGCTCTGGCAGCTCCTGACTGGTGGGCGGCTCTGGCAGCTCCTGACTGGCGGGCGGCTCTGGCGGCTCCTGACTGGCGGGCTGCTCTGGCGGCTCCTGACTGACGGACGGCTCTAGCGGCTCCTGACTGACGGACGGCTCTAGCGGCCCCTGACTGACGGACGGCTCTGAAGGCTCAGGACAGACGGGCGGCTTTGAAGGCTCAGGACAGACGGGCGGCTTTGAAGGCTCAGGACAGACGGGCAGCTCAGATGGCGCTGGGCAGACGGGCAGCGCAGGCGGCGCTGGGCAGACGGACAGCTCAGACGGCGCTGGGCAGACGGGCAGTGCAGGCGGCGCTGGGCAGACGAACAGCGCAGGCGGCTCTGGGCAGACGGGTAGCTCAGTCGGCGCTGGGCAGACGGATAGCGCAGACGGCGCTGGGCAGACGGCAGACTCTGGCCGGCTGAGGCGCACAGTAGGCCTGATGCGTGGTGCCGGAACTGGTGGTACCGGGCTAAGGACACGCACCTCAAGGCTAGTGCGGGGAGCAGCAACAGGGCGCACAGGGCTCTGGAGACGCACAGGAAGCCTGGTGCGTGGTGTTGGCACTGGTGGTACTGAGGAAGTGGCGCCGGATATACCGGACCGTGAAGGCGTACAGGAGCTCTTAAGCACCGAGCCTGCCCAACCTTACCTGGTTTAATGCTCCCCGTGGCCAGGCCAGTGCGGCGAGGTGGAATAGCCCGCACTAGGCTGTGCTGGCGAACCGGGGACACCATGCGTAAGGCTGGTGCCATGTACACCGGCCCGAGGAGACGTACTGGAGACCAGATACGTTGAGCCGGCTTCATGGCACCTGGCTCGATGCCCACTCTAGCCCGGCCGATACGTGGAGCTGGAATGTACCGCACCGGGCTAAGCACACGTACAGGAGACACCATGCGCTTTTCCGCATAACACGGTGTCTGCCCGTACTCTCGCTCTCCACGGTAAGCACGAGGAGTTGGCGCAGGTCTCCTACCTGATTTCGCCACACCCCCCCAATACATTTTTGGGGCTGCTTCTCAGGCTGCTTCTCCGTTCCTCCATTCTCCTGTATCCCTCCTTGCACTGTTCCATTGAATCCCAGGCGGTCTCCGGCACTCTCTCTGGATCGATCGACCAGTGCTCTATTTCCTCCCAGGTTGTATAGCCCTGCAATCGCTGCTGCTGCCTTTTACCACGCTGCTTGGTCCGGTTTTGGTGGGTGATTCTGTAACGCTTGTCGTTAGGTGGAAGAGAGGAGGACCAAATCGCAGCGTGGTACGTTTCCATATTTATTGGAACACTTATTAAACACGAACAAAACAATAAACAGAAATGAAACCAACGACGCTACAGACCTGAACATGTGAACCTAGTGAAAACAAAGAACGCAATGAACAGGAACAATCACCCACAAACAAACAGTGAACACAGCCTACCTAAATATGGTTCCCAATCAGAGACAACGTAAAACACCTGCCTCTGATTGAGAACCATATCAGGCCAATCAGACACACCTAAACCAATGAGACACAAAACATAGAATATACCCACCCAGCTCACGTCCTGACCAACTAAACAAAGACTAAACAAAGGAAATAAGGTCAGGAACGTGACACATTTTTACATTCAGCATCCCTCTGTAATGGGAAATATAGTATTCTTTCTAACAAAGATATCTACATATATTTCAGGATGTTGTGTATCCCTGGAGATAATCAGAATTCATGTAAACATTACAGTTTTGAAAACATAACATTGTCCAAAAAAAGTGGACAGAGTAAGTTAATTCGCCTATACATTTCTGTACTGAATGAAATATTACCACTACCTTTTAAAACCTTATTTCTCAAACACAATTTCAACACAATCACAATATTTGTTGTCTTTTGATAATTTGAAGCATATTTCAACCAGGCCCCCAGTGTTCAGTCTGGAGCGTGAAGTGACTAGCTCTGCTGGGTAGTTCCTGCGTAGCAACACAGCGGTGCCAAAGGCCCTTGTCCGCTCTAGAAAGCCTATGTAAATTACGATCGCCAGAACAGCCAAACAAAACATTTTAGACGGACGTTTTGGGCTCTAAAATTTGTTTATTATGATCAAGTTCGATTTAGTTATTTTAATGTTTGCTACAAATCGAGATATTTAATTAAATAGTGATCCATTCTGACTACTACAGTTGTCATCACACAGGACCATGTGCTGACACAGACCAATCACAGGCTGGCAGGCTATAAGGAGGCACTGTTTGACTCTCTCAGGCAGGATGAAAACGACTACATCGACCATGATCCTTTGCTAGTTACGGCCACTTTCACCATGATCCTTTGTGATTTGTTGGTGCCATTCAGCCCCATTCAGCAATATGGCACTCTTCAAATTAAAAAAATTCAGACTTCATGCTCCGTTGGGAGTTTTGTATAGGAATAGGTGGATGACATCAGCGCTATCAGTATTTACTGGTTTTAATGTCTATGATTTTAACACAGGCTTAACACCTAACAAACACTTTGTACTTTTAAAACATGTTTAACATAGGTCAGTCCCTGTTGTTACCTCATATCCCAGCAATAATGCCTTGGATTACACCTGGGAAGAAAACACTTAAATTTGCTCAACTTGCCATTAGCTCCACCATTGGCTCAATTTACTCCAGGGCAAACATTTTGACAGCTATAAGGATGCACTTTCATGCTAGGTTTAGGACCTCATATTTGAGCTTATAGAGACCCAACTGACTTATAGAACAAACTTAGAATGATCTACTTTGGTTTAGATACAAGTATGATGAAACCTCTAACACAATAAATTAATTTGACTTGGTGAAAAATCTGTTTTTTGGACCTAACTTTCTTACCACTTTTTCCATGTGGGTTTTTTCTTCAGAGACTCAATGAAAGACTCCAGACTCAAATTATGCATTTTGTGTAGGGTTTCCTAGAAACAAGGGTGGCTCAACTTACCCCTTTGGCTCAATTTACTCCTCTGACTCTTAGTCCATGTGAATACATCCGGTCCTCTCTCCACCTCTATTAGTTTTTTCCAGCATGCCACATCAGAAAGTACTCTGAAAGATGCTATGAATGAAGCTCTCCCTATAGTACCTGTGTTATGCTATGGTCAGGTTTTCATACCAACTAGCTTTCACAGTTTCACTTCAGAATTAGACGTTCATCCATGTTTTTCAAACGTCAAATTCTGAAGTTGTTGCAAATGTCAAATTTCAAAGAGATTAAGGTTAAGTTTAGGCATTAACTACACAATCTTAAGGTTAGGCACTAACTCCAAATGGTTAAGGGTTACGGTTTGGGAAAGGCTTAAAACAAAATCTCAAAAAGAACTTTCTGCCACTGGATTTGAACTTGCAACCTTTGGCCCTTTGGAATCAGAGGCAGATGCTTACACCCATCCAACATCCTCATCCAGAACACCCGGTTCAGCAAAAGTGAAACCTACTTGAAGGTAACAACGCTCACTGTTTCCCCTAGTGGTCGGTTTCCACTTCATCTCCCGACGTCCTCAGACATGGATGGACGTCAAATACTGACTTGTTTCACGGGTGACCTGCCTGTTCATACAGTACTACTGTATATGGACTTGCTGTGTGTGGTATTGGTCTGGGGTTAGTGAGGGTTATACTGGGGCGTCAGAGAAAGAACATCCGATCCACGATGATGAAAAAGCCCACAGAATCCACGGAGGCACCACGTGAAGTGATGTTAAAAGCACTACTGGGCTGCTTTAAAGCACTCAGGCATGTTCCTTTCTCTTTTTAAGAGCACCATTTCAATGGCTGTCTAATGCACTCTGGGGCTCAAGCTGATGTCTGGAGCGAGCCACCACCAATACCATTGTGCCAGTGGAGGCTGCTGAGGGGAGGATGGCTCATAATAATGGCTGGAACGGAGCAAATGGAATGGCATCAAACACATGGAAACCATGTGTTTATGTATTTGATACCATTCCACTTATTCCACTCCAGCAGTTACCACGAGAATGTCCTCCCCAATTAAGATGCCACCAGCCTCCTGTGCACTGTGCACTTTCCAGGGATCCCACAGAACCTCACAACAAGACGTCCATCCATCTAGAGCTCATTATTCATCGCTACTGAACTATAAGGAATCTGCAATATCATTTGGAGTATGTCAACTTTTGACATCACTGAGACCAATAAAGACAAAAAAGGCAACAAAAAAAATACATAAAAGAGGAGGTCACCAAAAGAGTAAAACTACAGAGATTTTTTTTTACACAGGCTTTATCAAATAATTTTTCACCATGAGCGGTCCCTGAACTCTTGGAAATCCTTGTTCTGTTATTCTTTTTTCTTTGTGCAGTCACTACTAATGAGTTTTTTACGAAACAGTTTTTTTCACCCCTACTGTAAGTGGCCATTCTCTCCTGGTCACAGCTCATAAATAGTCTCATGCATACAATATGATCTTGATATGAACAAATGTGGACTGCCAATGGCTGTGATAAGGCCAGAATGTGCAAATTCTTCATAAGTGAAGCAGCCTGGCTCAGGCATTTTTCTACAAGCATACAGTGCCTTCAGAAAGTATTCATACCCCTTGACTTATTCCACATGTTGTGTTACAGCCTAAATTCAAAATGGATTAAGTACACACAATACCCCATTACACACAATACCCCATTATAACAAAGTGAATGTATTTTTTTGTACAAATTTTTGCTAAAATATCTCATAATATCTTACATAAGTATTCACACCACTGAGTCAACACCTTGTAGAGGCACCTTTGGCAGCGATTACAGATGTAAGTCTTTCTGGCTAAGTCTCTAAGAGCTTTCTACACCTGGATTGGACAGCATTTGCCCATTTTTCTTTTCAAAGTTCGTCAAGCTCTGTCAAATTGGTTGTTGATCATTGCTAGACAACCATTTTCAGGTCTTGCCAAAGATTTTCAAGTAGATTTTAGTCAAAACTGTAACTCGGCCACTCAGGAACATTCACTATCTTCTTGGTAAGCAATTCCAGTGTAGATTTGGCCTTGTGTTTTAGGTTATTGTCCTGCTGGAAGGTGAATTAAACTCCCAGTGTCTGGGGGAAAGCAGACTGAACCAGGTTTCCTCTAGGATTTTGCCTGTGCTTAGCGCCATTCTGTTTCTTTTTTATCCTGAAAAACTCCCCAGTCCTTAACGATTACAAGCATACCCATAACATGATGCAGCCACCACTATGCTTGAAAATATGGAGAGTGGTACACAGTAATGTATTGGATTTGCCCCAAACATAACACTTTGAATTCAGGACAAAAAGTTAATTGCTTTGCCACATTTTCTGCACTATTACTTTAGTGCCTTGTTGCAAACAGGATGCATGATTTGGGATATTTTATTCTGTACAAGCTTCCTTCTTTTCACTCTGTCAATCAGGTTATTTTTGTGGAGTAACTACAATGTTGTTGATCCATCCTCAGTTTTCTCCTATCACAGCCATTCATGGTGATAACCCTGAGTGGTTTCCTTCCTTTCTGGCAACTGAGTTAGGAAGGACACCTGTATCCTTGTATTTAATGGGTGTATTGATACACCATCCAAAGTGTACTTAATAACTTCACCATGCTCAAAGGGATATTTAATGTCGACTTTTAATTTTATTTTTACCCATCTAGCAATAGGTGCCCTTCTTTGCGAGGCAATGGAAAACCTCCCTGGTCTATGTGGTTGAATTTGTGTTTGAAATTCACTGCTCGACTGAGAGACCTTACAGATGTGTGGGGTACAGAGATAAGGTAGTCATTCAAAAATCATGTTGAACACTATTATTGCACACAGAGTCCATGCAGTTTATTATGTGACTTGCCATAACAAAGTGTTTGAATACTTATTGACCAAAGACAATTCAGCTTTTCATTTTTTATTAATTTGTAAAAGAAAATTAAAAAATATATTTCCACTTTGACATTATTGGGTATTGTGTGTAGGCCAGAGCCAAAGAATCAAAATGTACTCCATTTTAAATTCAGGCTGTAATTTTTATTTTACCAGGTAAGTTGACTGAGAACACATTCTCATTTGCAGCAACAACCTGGGGAATAGTTACAGGGGAGAGGAATGAGCCAATTGTAAACTGGGGTTTATTAGGTGACCATGATGGTTTGAGGGCCAGATTGGGAATTTAGCCAGGACACCGGGGTTAACACCCCTACGATAAGTGCCATGGGATCTTTAACGACCTCAGAGAGTCAGGACACCCGTTTAATGTCCCATCTGAAAGACGGCACCCTACACAGGGTAGTGTCCCCAATCACTGCCCTGGGGCATTGTGCTATTTCTTTAGACCAGAGGAAAGAGTGCCTCCTACTGGCCCTCCAACACCACTTCCAGCAGCATCTGGTCTCCCATCCAGGAACTGACCAGGACCAACCCTGCTTAGCTTCAGAAGCAAGCCAGCAGTGGTATGCAGGGTGGTATGCTGCTGGTAATACAACTAAATGTGGAATAAGTCAAGGAGTCAAGTCCTCTAAGTCAAGTTCTCTGTATGAGGAGCTTGGTTAGTTGCAGGGTATAGAGGGCCTGCTTGTCAACATTTAGAAATGAGATTAGCAGAATATTTATCACCAGTGCATTGAATGGATCAGGGAAGTGGTGTAAATTGAAATTAAATGTATGAACATGGTTTTAAGTGCGCATTAAGCCATTTCGTTGCACTTAACAGTAGATTTATGCAACCTTCATCTTCAATGTTGGTTGGCCGAGTTAATTACCTGATTAAACCTCTTTGCCATATAAATTAATAAGGCACTAACTGTACACTATACTAATACTGTAGCTACACCACAGCTCAATTACACATTTATGTTGTGATACTGAACACAAGTTTTATTATATCTGTAAAAAAAAATTATAGGGATCAAACATGTATTTGCTTAGCCATTGTATGGATTGTCAATATGGCTCTGGAAATAACAGTCAGGTCAGTATACTGTAAACTTTAAACTCACATGTTTATGCCAACTCCACATGTCCACAGTCTTGAGTAGGATAGCTGGCTTTTTGCCAGGAGTAAGTCTGTGAATTATATCTGTGTTTGTCGATAAACTTAATTATTTTTGTTTTGTTTTAACCCTAATTTTGTGGTAGTCGATAGTTTGTTAATAGTTTGAGCATCTAGACCATCTGCAGGGAACAATCCCCAAAAAGTGGTGCCAATTTCTTTCCCATCCATGTCCACGTTATGCACATTTAGAGGCACACAATGTCAAGGATAACACTTTCAGAAATATTGCGACAGAGAAATAGTTCCCTAATAAGGCAGGGTTCCCCAACTGACAGCCCGCAAGTGATTTTATTTGGCCCCAAAAAAATTCTGAGCATAAAAAAATGTACAAAGTTGTATTTTATTTTATTATTTTTATTGTTGGACATAAAATACTTTAAAAACACCAGAAAATCAGCTCCAAGTGATTTTAATTTGGGATATTTGTTCAAAAGTATTCCCTTGCACAATAGAGAGATATACACTAAGTGTACAAAACATTAGGAACACCTGCTCTTTTCATGACAGACTGACCAGGTGATTTCAGTTGAAAGCTAAGATCCCTTATTGATGTCACCTGTTTAATCCACTTCAATCAGTGTAGATGAAGGAGAGTAGACAGGTTAAAGAAGGATTGTTAAGCCTTGAAACAATTGAGACATGGATTGTGTATGTGTCCCATTCAGAGAGTGAATTGGCAAGACAAAAGATTTAAGTACCTTTGAATGAGGTATGGTAGTGGTAAGCCGGTGCACCGATTTGAGTGTGTCTAGAACTGCAACGCTGCTGGGGTTTTCATGCTCAACAGTTTCCTGTGTGTATCAAGAATGGTCCACCACCCAAAGTACATCCGGCCAACTTGACACAACTGTGGGAAGCATTGGAGTCAACATGGGCCAGCATCACTGTGGAATGCTTTCGACACTGTAGTCCATACCACAACGAATTGGGGCTGTTCTGAGTGCAAAGGGGGGTTCAACTCAATATTAGGACAGTGTTTCTAATGTTTTGTACAATCAGTGTATGTGATCATATACAAATGTAAGCAAGGTTTGAAATTATGATGTTTTAGTCAAATATGATATCTGTTTGGGATTCTTGCGGTCAATTTTCAGTTTACAAATTATTTGTTAATTATGTTCCGGTCCCCTGACCATCCGTTCAAGAAAAATCGGCCCACGGCTGAATCTAGTTCATGATCCCTGCTCTAAGGCAATATCTTCTCCCCCTTGATAACTAATCTGTCATGAGATATTCAACTGATCCAGATAAATCAAAACATTGCCGAGTTTGAGGGTTCCTGCCTGGCCCTTAAGATAAGGCAAGGGATTAAATACTTTTTGTACTAGCGGGCATTCTGTGGTGTTCACTCTGCACCACCAGGCCAGCCACCAGCCTACTTGCCCTCATTCTATTAGTTGCCCTCCCTAGAGGCAGAGCGGAATGGCCCTTGTCCAATCATTCATCAACGTGTCCTCTAGGTGTGGGCGGCTGGGTGCAGGAAAGCGCTATGGGCAGGGATCCTATCTATTTATCGCCTCCAGTAGTGAGGTAAAGTGGAGCTTTAAGGGGAACTGCACCCACTGATTTGGCCTCGTTTTTTGGCTTGCTCCTCAAGAAATGCTGGCGGCCATGACAGAACCCAAACGTGAGTTGCCTTGGGGGTGTGGTTTGATGTGGGTGTTTCTTGGGTTTGTCCTTGCCACCACCAAGACACACCCATCTGTCAGAACCTTGCCCACAGCTGTTTCCCCCACTCAATCACAACAAACAACCCTTCTGCAGGGTGACTTCAACAACTACAGGCTGTATAACTACCAGATGTATGGTGAGATGTCGGATGAAGCTTTGAATAGGTCAATAGCCTACAGAGGAATATGAGAAGAATGCAATTGCTGAATTTATGTAGATATTCTAAACTAAGTGTTTCGATAACTTTCAAATGTAGTAACAGGTCCATGTAGAATATACCACCCTTTACATAATACAATTGAAGCAGTGTTTTGCTAATATAGCAATGTGCACCTTTCATCTTCCATTGTCATTCCCAGCCAATAAAGATACTGTTCCTATCAACATTTTGTTTGGTGGAAATGGGGCTACCTTGGAAAACATGTCATGGTTGTCAAACCTTCCTGTGTGGTGTCCCTTATATAGTGGCTTGCGAAAGTATTCACCCCCCTTGGCATTTTTCCTATTTTGTTGCCTTACAACCTGGAATTCAAATTGATTTTTGGGGGGCTTTGTATCATTTGATTTACACAACATGCCTACCACTTTGAAGATGCAATATATTTTTCATTGTGAAACAAACAAGAAAAAAGACAAAAAACAGAAAACTTGAGCGTGCATAACTATTCACCCCCCCAAAGTCAAAACTTTGAAGAGACACCTTTTGCAACACTGGGATTTTTGCCCATTCTTCAGGTCAAAACTGCTCTAGCTTCTTCAAGTTGGACGGGTTCCGCTGGTGTACAGCAATCTTTAAGTCATACCACAGATTCTCAATTGGATTGAGGTCTGGGCTTTGATTAGGCCATTCCAAGACATTTAAATGTTTCCTCTTAAATCACTTAAGTGTTGCTTTAGCAGTGTCATTATCCTGCTGGAAGGTGAACCTCCGTCCCAGTCTCAAATATCTGGAAGACTGAAACAGGTTTCCCTCATGAATTTCCCTGTATATAGCGCCATCCATCATTCCTTCAATTCTGACCAGTTTCCCAGTCCCTGCCGATGAAAAACAAGGGGGGGTTGGCGCCCTGACCCCTCCTGTCTCAGCCTCCAGTATTTATGCTGCAGTAGTTTATGTGTCGGGGGGCTAGGGTCAGTCTGTTATATCTGGAGTATTTCTCCGGTCTTATCCGGTGTCCTGTGTGAATTTAAGTATGCTCTCTCTAATTCTCTCTTTCTCTCTTTCTTTCTTTCTCTCTCTCGGAGGACCTGAGCCCTAGGACCATGCCTCAGGACTACCTGGCATGATAACTCCTTGCTCTTCCCAGTCCACCTGGCCGTGCTGCTGCTCCAGTTTCAACTGTTCTGCCTGCGGCTATGGAACCCTGACCTGTTCACCGGACGTGCTACCTGTCCCAGACCTGCTGTTTTCAACTCTCTAGAGACAGCAGGAGCAGTAGAGATACTCTCAATGATTGGCTATGAAAAGCCAACTGACATTTACTCATGAGGTGCTGATTTGTTGCACCCTCAACAACTACTGTGAATATTATTATTTGACCATGCTGGTCATTTATGAACATTTGAACATCTTGGCCATGTTCTGTTATAATCTCCACCTGGCACAGCCAGAAGAGGACTGGCCACCCCTCATAGCCTGGTTCCTCTCTAGATTTCTTCCTAGGTTTTGGTCTTTCTAGGGAGTTTTTCCTAGCCACCGTGCTTCTACACCTGCATTGCTTGCTGTTTGGGGTTTTAGACTGGGTTTCTGTACAGCACTTTGATATATCAGCTGATGTAAGAAGGGCTATATAAATACATTTGATTTGATTTGATCCCGACAGCATGGTGCTGCCACCACCATGCTTCACTGTTGGGATGGTGTTCTCGGGGTGATGAGAGGTGTTGGGTTTGCATCAGACATAGCATTTTCCTTGATGGCCAAAAAGCCCAATTCTAGTCTCATCTGACCAGAGTACCTTCTTCCATATGTTTGGGGAGTCTCCCACATGTCTTTTGGCGAACACTAAACTTGTTTGCTTATTATTTTCTTTAAGCAATGGCTTTTTTCTGGCCGCTCTTCCGTAAAGCCCAGCTCTGTGGAGTGTATGGCTTAAAGTGGTCCTATGGACAGATACTCCAATCTCCGCTGTGGAGCTTTGCAGCTCCATCAGGGTTATCTTTGGTCTCTTTGTTGCCTCTCTGATTAATGCCCTCCTTGCCTGGTCCGTGAGTTTTGGTGGGCGGCCTTCTCTTGGCAGGTTTGTTGTGGTGCCATATTCTTTCCATTTTTTAATAATGGATTTAATGGTGCTCCATGGGATGTTCAAAGATTCTGATCTTTTTTTATAACTCAACCCTGATCTGTGCTTCTCCACAACTTTGTCATTGACCTGTTTGGAGAGCCCCTTGGTCTTCATGGTGCCGCTTGATTGGTGGTGCCCCTTGCTTAGTGGTATTTTAGACTCGGGGGCCTTTCAGAACATGTGTATATATACTGAGATCATGTGACACTTAGATTGCACACAGGTGGACTTTATTTAACTAATTATGTGACTTCTGAAGGTAATTGGTTGCACCAGATCTTATTTAGGGGCTTCATAGCAAAGGGGGTGAATACATATGCACATATTATTATACCTTTATTTCAACAAGGAACACAGACTGAGACCAAGGTCTCTTTTACAGCTGGGCCCTGCGTATACATATTTACACATACAGTTTAGGTACAATGATTAAGACATTACACAAGACAAAAAAACGATCACAGATACCACAAAAAATACAGCAGCAGATTGTTACATTTACACATAGGTTATTCCCTTAACAGCACAACAGCACAACCCGAAACAGTTACAAGCAATACAAAAATATAAATCTTCCAATAAATGTTTAAAATTAGCAAGGGGGACAAGAGCCTCAAGTTTAAGTTTAGTCTGCAGGCTATTCCATAGGCAAGGAGCGTAACAGGGAAAGTCAGCCATACCCAATTCTGTGGAAATCGCATGGGCCTCAAGTGTAATCAATGTTTGAGACCTGATTTTAGGAATTATAATTCTAATGTTGATGAGTGATGATAAATAAGAAGGTAGTTTATTCAGAAGTGCTTTATAGACAAACACGAGAGCATGTTGTTCTCGTCTCATGGACAGCGAAGTCCAACCCACATTGTAATATAAAACATAGTGGTCAGTTCTGTAGCTAGCACCCATAATAAACCTAAGTGTGCAATGATAAGTAGCATCCAGCGATTTAAGTATGGATGCCGTAGCATGCATGTAGATAATATCCCCATGATCTATAACAGACATAAAAGTATCTTGCACAATTTCTCTTCTATTTGTAGAGGACAAACATGTCCTGTTTCTATAGAGGAAGCCTAGCTTGATTTTTAGCCGTTTAAAGTTCGTCAACATGCATTTTAAAAGACAGTTTATCATTCAACCATGTCCCCAAGTATTTATATGCTGATTAATTCGAGAGCCATCAAAGCTTTTAAGCGCGAGTGTATTTTCCAACCAACTGTTTGAATCTATTAAAAATCATAAAATAAAATGTTTTCTTTGCATTTAAAACAAGTTTCAGTTGTATAAAAGACCTTGTAATATCTTAAAATCTGTCTCCAATAGTGATAATGCTTGGTCAGCTGTTGAAGCGATAGAGTACATGACAGTGTCATCAGCATATAAATGCATTTTACACTTTCTTATCTCATCACCGATATTGTTTATGTAGCGAGTAAACAGTAATGGACCAAGTATAGAACCTTGTGGGACCTCTTTAACCAACTCCAATGGCTCCGACTGGATGCCGTCGACTCTAACAGCCTGACTTCTATCCTTTAGATAGTCATGAAACCAACGACAGGCATCCGATCCCAGTCCTATTAACGACAGCTTACCCAAAAGTATCGCATGGTCTACAGTGTCAAAAGCTTTAGACAAATCTATGAACAAGGCGGCACAGTACTTTCTATTATCTAGGGCATTAGTAATATCATTTACAACACGTAAAGTGGCCGTAGTGGTACTGAATACATAACAACATAGGAAAAACACCAAGGAGGATGAATACTTTTGCAAGTCACTGTACAACAGGAATTCCCTGATCCTGGTGCAGAATACACCGGGTTTCTCCCTCCCCATATTGACTGATACTATTCAATTCAATCATTAAAAAAAAGACAATACAAGTAAAAGTTGTGTCTAGTAACAATTTAATGCCGAGTGCCAGGTCATTCAGAGACATCCGTATCAAGCCTGTCTGTCAGTCTGGACTTCATCACATCATCTTGCAAGTCTCCATGTGCTGGCTCCATATGTGAACACATACACACATATTCGCTGTTCTATTACCAATAGCAGTTAGTATAGGTTACATCAGATTTTTTTGTCCAGGGCATAACCTAGCCTGGTGCAACCAACCTGATCGCTGTGTTCACCTTTCTATTTCACTTCAGATATCAAATGTGAAGTGAAATAGAATGGTGAACACAGCGATCAGGCTGGTTCCACCAGGCTAGGTTATGCCCTGGACATTACATGCATCTAAGAAGTAGAAAATAAGCAGCAAATAATGTCAGTTTACATAAATTATGTTTCACAATTGGGTTATCAAATTAATCAAAGTAATGAAGTGGGTTACCTTCTGTATTTGTACAAATGATGAGCCTGTGAAAGCTGTTGCCACCGACATGTGCAGGTTGCTGGCCAGATACTTGCCAACATGTGGTTGACTTTTCCATTCATAGTGTAGGAATGCTCACAGCGAGGTCATGTCTGCATGATTCTGATGAGGGCCCACTTGCTAGTCTTCTTTATGCTGCATGTTCGGCTGAAAACTGGACATCTCTCGAATAACTGCAGCAGGCAATCTTATGGGGTGGTGTTGACTGGGAGGGCCTGTGAACGGGGGGATATAATAGACAGACAAGTGGTAAATTGCATTTTGTTCTAAAGAAAAGACACAGCTTTTTGCTAATGCACTTCACAACCAAGATTACTCTACTAGTTGCAGTTGCTTGGCTGGAGCATTAGCCGACTGTTTTATCAAGTAGCAGGCTATTTTTTAATACAACTTTTCACATTTCACATAGCACACATTACCTGTCATTGTTGATGAAGCCGTCTGTGATGGTGTGTCCCTGGCAACAACGGAGGAGGTACTTGTGGGTACTTGTGTCGCATGACGCACTTTCTTCTGAGGTTTTGCCTGACAAGCTGTGAAAATAGGTAGGTCCCGGCATCCGTTCATGACCAGGGCATCAGTCTGGCCCAACTGGGCATCAGTCTGGCCCAACTGGGCATCAGTCTGGCCCAACTGGGCATCAGTCTGGCCCAACTGGGCATCAGTCTGGCCCAACTGGGCATCAGTCTGGCCCAACTGGGCATCAGTCTGGCCCAACTGGGCATCAGTCTGGCCCAACTGGGCATCAGTCTGGCCAAACTGGGCACTTTGTCTCACAGAAAAACAGGGTCAACGATTGTCATCATTCCTCAATTATAAACATAGCTAGAGAATATAACGTAATCTTGTGTGGAAGCTAATTCTATGCTTTACAGATGTAGACTGACTCACTCCAGATTGGATTAGATTTCAGGCCAGTGACGCCGTTACACTACAGTGTATGCAACCAACTGTGATGTTTTGCTATGGCCCTGGGTTTGTTTGAGTTTGTTGCTGCTAGTTAGTACACTGTTGTACTCAGACATGAGTTAGCTAGTAAAAAGATGACTGCTATGGTGTGTGGTCATCCACACCCCCTCCCAAATTGGCTGCTGTGCCATTTTTTCCACTTGCATTACTTGACATAGATCCAGAAAAACTAGATGTGTAAATCTAGTAAATCCAGAACTGGCATAGTCCTTTAATGGGTCCTTTAAGACAACGGGGCAGATATTGTATGTTACCAGAGAGCTACAGTGGGCTCCAGGCCAGATTGAACTGGAAATGGACCGAAACACATCTGAGCCCTGTAGAAAAGTCCTGTGTCTGCCTGCCGACTGGACAGGACATTGTAGGAGACTGACTATAGAGTATATAGAGTACTATAGAGACTATAGAGTACCACCATTGCTGCATCCATTACAGTTACTAGCAAAGTTAGTCAAAAATAGCTAGAAATGCTAATGTTAGCTAGCTAAAATAAGGTGGTCCCCTCAATCTTAGTTAGTTGGCTAAAGTTATACTGCATCTAAAGTCAATCTGGCGACATCACAATCATGACAAACGGTTGTCCTACTGATTATTTGCCTTCTTTTGAAATGTTATCGTGTTTCCAAGTCAAAACTGAGTTGTATTGAGGTAGGCTAACATTAGCCACTTCTGGCCTGCTCGCTTCCCTACCTCTGAGGAAGTACAGTTCCCGCTCAGCCCAGTCAAAACTGTTCGCTGCTCTGGCACCCCAATGGTGGAACAAACTCCCTCACGACGCCAGGTCAGCGGAGTCAATCACCACCTTCCGGAGACACCTGAAACCCCACCTCTTTAAGGAATACCTAGGATAGGATAAAGTAATCCTTCTAACCCCCCCCCCCCCCTTAAAAGAGTTAGATGCACTATTGTAAAGTGGTTGTTCCACTGGATATCATAAGGTGAATGCACCAATTTGTAAGTCGCTCTGGATAAGAGCGTCTGCTAAATGACTTAAATGTAATGTAAATGTAGATAGCTAGTTGGTAGCTAGCTAGCTAGCTAGCTAGCTAATGTTAGCTATGCTAGAGATAATTGTGATAATGATTATCAAAATATACATAACCAGATACATAACCAGCAGTCTATGGTCTACCTACCAGTATACTCACCACCACTGGGGACCAACAAATTCCAACCACCTATTCCGCATGAATGGATCTTTCGGCAGGGCATACAAACCATAGTTGTTGGCTGTGCATTCTGCTGGAAGCATGCATTTTATGGTCAATCCGTATAGGGTCTTTCAAATCATATCCAATTGTATTTGTCACATGCACGGAATACAACAGGTGTAGACTTTAAAATGAAATGCTTACATACAAGCATTTTCCCAACAATGCAAAGTTAAAATTTCTTAAGGCTAGGGGGCAGTTTTTGGAAGTTTGGATGAATGACGTACCCAAAGTAAACTGCCTGTTACTGTCAGAGTCGTGTGTATAGGTGGCAGGGAAGTCAGGCGCAGGAGAGTTAAACGGAGTTTAAATGGAGACTTTTAATAAATGTCCACTTAACATGCTCCAAACACGAAAATGTATATACATAAAATAAACATGGGTACGAGGACCCGTCGCGCACCTATACACCAAGAAACAACACTTGACATAAAACAATCTCTGACAAAGACATGAGGGGAAACAGAGGGTTAAATACACAAGAGGTAATGGATGGGATTGAAAACAGGTGTGTGGGAAGACAAGACAAAACCAATGGAAAATGAAAAATGGATCGATGATGGCTAGAAGACCGGTGACATCGACCGCCGAACACCACCCGAACAAGGAGTGTAACGGTGGTCTTGTGGTGAGAGATTGGACCAAGGCGCAGCGTTGTGATAGGACATAGTAATTTATTTAACAAAACCGAAAACACGAAGAACACTTGAATTGATACAAAACAACAAACGACGTAGACTGACCTGAACAAAAGAACTTACATAACACGAAGAACGCACGAACAGGAAAATAGACTACACAAAAACCGAACGAACAAAACGAAACAGTCCCGTGTGGTGCAAACAGACA
This sequence comes from Salvelinus alpinus, assembly GCF_045679555.1. NCBI lineage: Eukaryota > Metazoa > Chordata > Actinopteri > Salmoniformes > Salmonidae > Salvelinus > Salvelinus alpinus. The sequence goes on from NC_092090.1 coordinate 28,862,180, forward strand.
CGGAAGACAACCACCCACAACAAACAATGTGAAACCACCTACCTTAATATGGTTCTCAATCAGAGGAGATGAAAACCACCTGCCCCTAATTGAGAACCATATCAGGTCACCCATTAACCAACATAGAAACACATAACATAGAATGCCCACCCACACTCACGCCCTGACCGACTAACACATACAAAAACAACAGAAAACAGGTCAGGAACGTGACATAACCCCCCCCCCCTCAAGGTGCGTACTCCGGACGCACCACCAAAAGTCTAGGGGAGGGTCTGGGTGGGCATCTGACCACGGTGGTGGCTCAGGCTCTGTGCGAGGTCCCCACCCCACCATAGTCAATCCCAGCTTCCGTATCCCCCTCCGAATGACCACCCTCCTATTCCACCCACCTAATTTAAGGGGCAACACCGAGATAATGACCAGCACCGGGATAAGGGGCAGCACCGGGATAAGGGGCAGCACTGGGATAAGGGGCAGCACCGGGATAAGGGGCAGCACCGGGATAAGGGGCAGCTCCGGACTGAAGGACGGCAGCTCCGGACTGAAGGACGGCAGCTCCGGATTGAGGGGCAGCACCGGGACAAGGGGCAGCACCGGGACAAGGAGCAGCACCGGGACAAGGGGCAGCACCGGACTGAGGGACGGCAGCTCCGGACTGAGGGGCGGATCCTGGCTGGCTGGCTCTGGCGGATCCTGGCTGGCTGGCTCTGGCGGATCCTGGCTGGCTGGCTCTGGCGGATCCTGGCTGGCTGGCTCTGGCGGATCCTGGCTGGCTGGCAGCTCCTGGCTGGCTGGCTCTGACTGCTCATGGCTCGCTGACGGCTCTGGCTGTTCATGGCTCGCTGACGGCTCTGGCTGCTCATGGCTCGCTGACGGCTCTGGCTGCTCATGGCTCGCTGACGGCTCTGGCTGCTCATGGCTCGCTGGCGGCTCTGGCTGCTCATGGCTCGCTGGCGGCTCTGGCAGATCCTGGCTGACTGGTGGCTCTGGCAGATCCTGTCTGGTTGGCGGCTCTGGCAGATCCTGTCTGGTTGGCGGCTCTGGCAGATCCTGTCTGGTTGGCGGCTCTGGCAGATCCTGTCTGGTTGGCGGCTCTGGCAGATCCTGTCTGGTTGGCGGCTGGGTAGACGGTTGTCTGGTTGGCTGGTTGGCTGGCAGATCCTGACTGACGAATGGCTCTAGCGGCTCCTGACTGACAAACGGCTCTGACGGCTCGGGACAGACGGGCGGCTCTAATGGCTCGGGACAGACGGATGGCTCAGATGGCGCTTGGTAGACGGATGGCTCAGATGGCGCTGGGTAGACAGATGGCTCAGATGGCGCTGGGTAGACGGATGGCTCAGATGGCACTGGGCAGACGGATGGCTCAGATGGCGCTGGGTAGACGGATGGCTCAGATGGCACTGGGTAGACGGATGGCTCAGATGGCACTGGGTAGACGGATGGCTCAGATGGCGCTTGGCAGACGGGCAGCTCTGGCCGGATGAGGCGCACTGTAGGCCTGGTGCGTGGTGCCGGACCTGGAGGCACCGGGCTAAGGACACGCACCTTCAGGCTAGTGCGGGGAGCAGGGACAGGGCACACTGAACTCTCAAAGCGTACTATGGGCCTGGTGCGTGGTACCGGCACTGGTGGTACCGGGCTGAGGGCACGCACATCAGGACGAGTACGGGGAGAAGGAACAGTGTGTACAGGGCTCTGGAGACGCACCTGTGGCTTGGTGTGTGGTGTCGGAACAGGAGGCACCGGGCTGGAGACACGCACCATAGGGAGAGTGCGTGGAGGAGGAATAGGGCTCTGGAGACGCACTGGAAGCCTGGTGCGTGGTGTAGGCACTGGTGGTACTGGGCTGGGGCGGGAAGGTGGCGCCGGATATACCGGACCGTGCAGGCGTACTGGCTCCCTTGAGCACCGAGCCTGCCCAACCTTACCTGGTTGAATGCTCCCCGTCGCCCGACCAGTGCGGGGAGGTGGAATAACCCGCACCGGGCTATGTAGGCGAACCGGGGACACCATGCGTAAGGCTGGTGCCATGTATGCCGGCCCGAGGAGACGCACTGGAGACCAGACGCGTTGAGCCGGCTTCATGGCACCTGGCTCAATGCCCAATCTAGCCCTACCAGTGCGGGGAGGTGGAATAACCCGCACCGGGCTATGAACACGTACAGGAGACACCGTGCGCTCTACTGCGTAACACGGTGTCTGCCCGTACTCCCGCTCTCCACGGTTAGGTCTCAGGTCTCCTACCGAGGGCAGGTCTCCTACCTGCCCTCGGCCCACTACCTCTTAGCCCCCTCCCAAGAAATGTTTGGGGTTTCTTCACGGGCTTCCGTTCTAGAAGCGTACCTTCATACCTCCGGTTCCTCTCACCGGTTGCCTCTGCTCTCCTCGCTGCCTCCAGCTGTTCCGATGGGAGGCGATCCTTTCCAGCCAGGATCTCCTCCCATGTGTAGCAACCCTTGCCGTTCAAGACTTCCTCCCATGTCCATTCCTGTGTATTGGGCCACTGCTCGAACTCACGCTGCTTGGTCCGTATTTGGTGGGTGGTTCTGTAACGGTCGTCTTGTGGTGAGAGATTGGACCAAGGCGCAGCGTTGTGATAGGACATAGTAATTTATTTAACAAAACCGAAAACACGAAGAACACTTGAATTGATACAAAACAACAAACGATGTAGACTGACCTGAACAAACAAACTTACATAACACGAAGAACGCACGAACAGGAAAATAGACTACACAAAAACCGAACGAACAAAACGAAACAGTCCCGTGTGGTGCAAACAGACACAGACACGGAAGACAACCACCCACAACAAACAATGTGAAACCACCTACCTTAATATGGTTCTCAATCAGAGGAGATGAAAACCACCTGCCTCTAATTGAGAACCATATCAGGTCACCCATTAACCAACATAGAAACACATAACATAGAATGCCCACCCACACTCACGCCCTGACCGACTAACACATACAAAAACAACAGAAAACAGGTCAGGAACGTGACAAGGAGAGGCAACGACTTCGGCAGAAGTCGTGACAGTTACTTAGGCCCAGAAGCTACGATATGCATATAATTGGTATCATTGGATAGAAAGCACTCTGAGGTTTCTAAAACTGTTAAAATAATGTCTGTGAGTATAACAGAACTGATATGGCAGGCAAAAACCAGAGAAAAATCCATGCGGAAAATGTGTTTTTTGAGCTCCCAGGCCATTCCTATGTTGACCTATTGAATTTCCAATCAAAAAGCGCCCAGACTGCAGTACCTATGGCTTCCATTGGATGTCAACAGTCTAGAAAGGGTTTCAGGCTTGTTTTTTGAAAAATGAACAAGTAGTTGTAGTTTTCAAGGTGTCCCTCATTAGGACTCTAGTCTTGTGGCGCACGTAAATGAGGGTGCGCACTTTGTTATTTATCTCCGGTATTGAACATACTACATTCCGTCTTAAATTTAATCGTTGATTTACATATTAGGGTACCTGAGGATTGATTAGAAACTTGTTGTTTGACTTGTTTGGATGAAGTTTACCAGTAACTTTTGGGATTCCTTTGTCTGCATGTTGAACGAGTTGAACAGGGGATTACTGAATCAAACGTGCCAAGTAAACAGACTTTGTTTGGGATATAAAGAAGGACTTTATCGAACAAAACAACCATTTGTTGTGTAGCTGGGACCCTTGGGATTGCAAACAGAGGAAGATCTTCAAAGGTAAGTGATTTATTTTCTCGCTATTTGTAATTTTTGTGATGCCTCTGCTGGTTTGAAAAATATTTTTATGCGGTGTGTATGCAGGGCGCTGTCCTCAGACAATCAAATGCTATGCTTTTGCCGTAAAGCCTATTGTAAATCGGACAACGCGTTTCGATTTCCAAGATTCTAAGCGAAATAATTATGTATGACACTGTATTTTCATGAATGTTTAATTTGACAATTTTTGTATTTTGAATTTCGCGCTCTACAATTTCACCGGATGTTGTCGAGGTGGAACGCTAGTGGGACACCGATCCCAAAGAAGTTTTAAGAGACTGGATTTGGGAGATTTCCGCTCGAAATAAATGAATGCTTCTGTGGTGCCCCAGGTTATTAATTGTTGCATGGTTTAATTCAATCACGTAATCAATTAAACATTAGGTAACCGATTTGATAAAATAGCACACAACATAATTGATGCCCCCTGTGAGTATCAATCTAAAATAGAATGACGCTTTTATTTTGATTCAGCCTACATAATACATCCAGTTTATTCAATACATTATTGGAGTGGTAGACAGGAAGTGGTGGGCCGTGTCTGTGTTCTGGAGGCTGCCTCCGTGTTGTTCTCTGACATAGCCAGTGGGTAGCGTTAGCTATACGTTTTTAGTACTAGGGTTGATCCAGCTAATTATAGAAATATGAGAAAAGAGCGTTTGTAAAATATAGTGCTATTTCTGCCTCCCTTGTTTCAGAACCGGGTAGACTCGGTCATTCTTAATTTCTCAAGCGAGGACACAGGGCCAGCCGACTGAAATTTGAGTAGATATTAGCTTGACTAGCGATAATTGTATCTCTATCTCTCGCGTTTCCACGAGAGTAGACCAACGGTGTATGTCTTTGTTTACCACACGTTCCGGTGAAACATTGCGTAAAACCGTTCCCTTGCTGAAGGGGACCCAATTTTGTGCTTGGACGTGGGATTTCTGTAACAATTGGGTTAGCTTAGCACGAGATGCTACAGCTAACAAAGGAAAAGCAGCCATTTTGTTTTCATGTGTCACACTGAATTTCCTCTGGCTTGGGCAACGGAAGTCCCTCTGAACTTAGGTTTGAGTCCAGCTTTGTACGATCAGTGACCTCTAGTGGTGAAGAACCGCAAGTAATATATATATATTTTTAAAGCATTTTATTTAAAAATATATATATTTGAAAACAAAACGTGTTCTCATTTGGTGTTAATTAAAGTTTAATTCTGCAAATAGCCTATAAAGGTTTGATTTATCATTAACATTGATTAAATCAGTAAAATCTGCTTTTGCAAAGCTCATTCAGGACTACCCAGTACTGAATGAAGTCCCACCTCCAGCGGGAATCCCATGTGGCTTCGGCCATAGGGACATGTGAACCTGGTGATGAATGTACCCTAACATTTGAACTACGGTTCACACTTATGATAATCCAGCCAATCTCAATTGATTGGATATCATCATCTCATTCAATTTAATATGTTAAATTGTCAAATATACCATTTCAGGTTCTTCCAAGTAAATGAGACATTTTAAACATTTCCATATTAACCTAGATGAACCAACTTCTCAGGTTAATTAAAGTTTAATTCCCAGTTTAATATCCAGGTAGGATTAATCATTATCATTGATTGATCAATTTGCTTTTTCTAAATTAATTCACGTCCAACTCCCACATTACTGATACAGTACTGATGGTTCATTGACGTCTATAAATAGATTAAAATCGTCTTTGCAGGTTCCAACGAATTCCAAACCCAAACTTAAAAAAAAAAATTGGAAAAGGTTTTCTCTACATTTTTCAAATAATGTGCAAGCTATCAGAGGAAGATGGTCACCACTCCTTCGCTAATTAGTGAACCTCCACCCATAAAAGGATTGATTGCCTATCTTACAACTCAGAGAGCTTGCAAGCACAGCTTTTGAGGCATCAAAAGCTCACAATGGTAAGAGCCCTGACCACTCGGTTTTGAAGTTTGACCAGGAGTACTCACTCCAGTTAGAGGGTACATTATCAGGTATTGGAGCGTTGAGAGATGACGTACAACAACGGTTTCTACCACGAAACCACAAATCCAATAACCACGCGATCGAAATACTGTAACTGTAAAGTACGTTGCCATCGAAACAACTACCGCTACAATCAACCTGTTCGCTACGTTCCTGCACCCAACCCACACAAAGTGTCAGAACACAAGGGTAACAAAGGGTTAAAGGACGATCAAAACATAGACCAATGTTCTCTACAAGTTCCACTACGTGAAGAACTAATGCGAGAAAAATTTGAGAAAAGGGTAAAACATACGTCACAAGGACTAGACTGGGAACTGCCGGACAACAGGTCCTCAGGAATTAATACCCTTAGCAAGTACGTTAAAAATCGAATTTCTTTCCTGTCCGGAGCTGCCAGAGTCGCCCTCCTGTCCGGGGCCCGCTGCGAGGGTCCCCAGTCCGGGGTCGGCGGCGAGGGTCCCCGCTCCAGAGGCGCCACATAAGTGGGCCAAGCTTAAGGTGAAGCGTGGTCCACGTCCCGCACCAGAGCCGCCACCGCGGATAGATGCCCACCCAGACCCTCCCCTATAGGTTTAGGTTTTGCAGCCGGAGTCCGCACCGGGGGTACTGTCACACCCTGACCTTAGAGATCCTTTTTATGTCTCTATTTTGGTTGGTCAGGGCGTGAGTTGGGGTTGGCATTCTATGTTTTTGTTCTATGTTGTCTATTTCTATGTGTTTGGCCGGGTGTGGTTCTCAATCAGAGGCAGCTGTCTATCGTTGTCTCTGATTGAGAACCATACTTAGGTAGCCTTTTCCCACCTGTGTTTTGTGGGTAGTTGTTTTCTGTTTTGTGTCTGCACCAGACAGAACTGTTTTGCTTTCATTCTCCTGTTTGTTGTTTTTGTAGACACATATTTAACCTTTATTTAACCAGGTAGGCAAGTTGAGAACAAGTTCTCATTTACAATTGCGACCTGGCAACAATAGAGCAAAGCAGTTCGACACATACAACAACACAGAGTTACACATGGAGTAAAAGAAACATACAGTCAATAATACAGTAGAAAAATAAGTCTATATACAATGTGAGCAAGTGAGGTGAGATAAGGGAGGTGAAGGCAACAACAACAAAAAAAGGATATGGTGGCGAAGTAAATACAATATATCAAGTAAAACACTGGAATGGTTGATTTGCAGTAGAAGAATGTGCAAAGTAGAGATAGAAATAATGGGGTGCAAAGGAGCAAAATAAATAAATACAGTAGGGAAAGAGGTAGTTGTTTGGGCTAAATTATAGATGGGCTATGTACAGGTGCAGTAATCTGTGAGCTGTTCTGACAGCTGGTGCTTAAACCTAGTGAGGGAGATGAGTGTTTCCAGTTTCAGAGATTTTTGTAGTTCGTTCCAGTCATTGGCAGCAGTGAACTGGAAGGAAAGGCGGCCAAAGGAAGAATTGGTTTTGGGGGTGACCAGAGAGATATACCTGCTGGAGCGCGTACTACAGGTGGGTGCTGCTATGGTGACCAGCGAGCTGAGATAAGGGGGGACTTTACCTAGCAGGGTCTTGTAGATGACCTGGAGCCAGTGGGTTTGGCGACGAGTATGAAGCGAGGGCCAACCAACGAGAGCGTACAGGTCGCAGTGGTGGGTAGTATATGGGGCTTTGGTGACAAAACGGATGGCACTGTGATAGACTGCATCCAATTTATTGAGTAGGCTATTGGAGGCTATTTTGTAAATGACATCGCTGAAGTCGAGGATTGGTAGGATGGTCAGTTTTACTAGGGTATGTTTGGCAGCATGAGTGAAGGATGCTTTGTTGCGGAATAGGAAGCCAATTCTAGATTTAACTTTGGATTGGAGATGTTTGATGTGAGTCTGGAAGGAGAGTTTACAGTCTAACCAGACACCTAGGTATTTGTAGTTGTCCACATATTCTAAGTCAGAGCCGTCCAGAGTAGTGATGTTGGACAGGCGGGCAGGTGCAGGCAGCGATCGGTTGAAGAGCATGCATTCTGTTTTACTTGCATTTAAGAGCAGTTGGAGGCCACGGAAGGAGAGTTGTATGGCATTGAAGCTCGCCTGGAGGGTTGTTAACACAGTGTCCAAAGAAGGGCCAGAAGTATACAGAATGGTGTCGTCTGCGTAGAGGTGGATCAGAGACTCACCAGCAGCAAGAGCGACATCAATGATGTATACAGAGAAGAGAGTCGGTCCAAGAATTGAACCCTGTGGCACCCCCATAGAGACTGCCAGAGGCCCGGACAACAGACCCTCCGATTTGACACACTTAACTCTATCAGAGAAGTAGTTGGTGAACCAGGCGAGGCAATCATTTGAGAAGCCAAGGCTGTCGAGTCTGCCGATGAGGATGTGGTGATTGACAGAGTCGAAAGCCTTGGCCAGGTCAATGAATACGGCTGCACAGTATTGTTTCTTATTGATAGCGTTTAAGATATAGTTTAGGACCTTAAGCGTGGCTGAGGTGAACCCATGACCAGGTCTGAAACCAGATTGCATAGCGGAGAAGGTAGGGTGGGATTCGAAATGGTCGGTGATCTGTTTGTTGACTTGGCTTTCAAAGACCTTAGAAAGGCAGGGTAGGATAGATATAGGTCTGTTGCAGTTTGGGTTAAGAGTGTCCCCCCCTTTGAAGAGGGGGATGACCGCAGCTGCTTTCCAATCTTTGGGAATCTCAGATGACACGAAAGAGAGGTTGAACAGGCTAGTAATAGGGGTGGCAACAATTTCAGCAGATAATTTTAGAAAGAAAGAATGTCCAGATTATCTAGCCCGGCTGATTTGTAGGGGTCCATATTTTGCAGCTCTTTCAGAACATAAGCTGACTGGATTTGGGAGAAGGAGAAATGGGGAAGGCTTGGGCAAGTAGCTGTGGTGGGTGCAGTGCTCTTGACCGGGGTAGGGGTAGCCAAGTGGAAAGCATGGCCAGCCATAGAAAAATGCTTGTTGAAATTCTCAATTATAGTGGATTTATCAGTGGTGACAGTATTTCCTATCTTCAGTGCAGTGGGCAGCTGGGAGGAGGTGTTCTTATTCTCCATGGACTTTACAGTGTTCCAGAACATTTTTGAGTTTGTGTTGCAGGAAGCAAATTTCTACATGAAAAAGCTATTCTTGGCTTTTCTAACTGCCTGTGTATATTGGTTTCTAGCTTCCCTGAAAAGTTGCATATCACGGGGGCTGTTCGATGCTAATGCAGAACGCCATAGGATGTTTTTGTGTTGGTTAAGGGCAGTCAGGTCTGGAGAGAACCAAGGGCTACAGTGGGGAGAACAAGTATTTGATACACTGCCGATTTTGCAGGTTTTCCTACTTACAAAGCATGTAGAGGTCTGTAATTTTTATCATAGGTACACTTCAACTATGAGAGACGGAATCTAAAACAAAAATCCAGAAAATCACATTGTATGATTTTTAAGTAATTAATTTGCATTTTATTGCATGACATAAGTATTTGATCACCTACCAACCAGTAAGAATTCCGGCTCTCACAGACCTGTTAGTTTTTCTTTAAGAAGCCCTCCTGTTCTCCACTCATTACCTGTATTAACTGCACCTGTTTGAACTCGTTACCTGTATAAAAGACACCTGTCCACAACCTCAATCAAACAGACTCCAACCTCTCCACAATGGCCAAGACCAGAGAGCTGTGTAAGGATATCAGGGTTAAATTGTAGACCTGCACACGGCTGGGATGGGCTACAGGACAATAGGCAAGCAGCTTGGTGAGAAGGCAACAACTGTTGGCGCAATTATTAGAAAATGGAAGAAGTTCAAGATGATGGTCAATCACCCTCGGTCTGGGGCTCCATGCAAGATCTCACCTCGTGGGGCATCAATGATCATGAGGAAGGTGAGGGATCAGCCAGAACTACACGGCAGGACCTGGTCAATGACCTGAAGAGAGCTGGGACCACAGTCTCAAAGAAAACCATTAGTAACACACTACGCCGTCATGGATTAAAATCCTGCAGCGCACGCAAGGTCCCCCTGCTCAAGCCAGCGCATGTCCAGGCCCGTCTGAAGTTTGCCAATGACCATCTGGATGATCCAGAGGAGGAATGGGAGAAGGTCATGTGGTCTGTTGAGACAAAAATAGAGCTTTTTGGTCTAAACTCCACTCGCCGTGTTTGGAGGAAGAAGAAGGATGAGTACAACCCCAAGATCACCATCCCAACCGTGAAGCATGGAGGTGGAAACATCATTCTTTGGGGATGCTTTTCTGTAAAGGGGACAGGACGACTGCACCGTATTGAGGGGAGGATGGATGGGGCCATG